>NC_067309.1:1377813-1591093 GCF_020740795.1 Apus apus | reverse complement strand
GCTGCCGGGGTGCCGGGCTCCGCCGCCGCCTCCTCCCGTTACCTCGCTCCGGTCGCGGCTCCCGCCGCCGCGCGGCCTCGCGCGCCGCCCGCGCCAGCCGGGGGCCCCGTGACGTCACACCGGGCCGCTGACGTCCCCGGGATCCCGCGGCGTCACCGGGGCCGCCCCCGCGGGGATCCCCCGGCTCGGCCGGGATCTGCCGGGGTCCCCGCGCCCCGGGAGAGGCGCAGCCGGTACCGGGGGGTCGTCCCGGGGCTGTAGCCGGTGCAAACCGGGGACACGGCCCGAAGCCCCCGGGACAGGGTCGGTCCGGGAGTCCCGAAGCCACTGGGGGGGGGGGGGGGGTGCAGAGCGTGGCCGGCCAGAGCCCCCTCTGCGCCCCTCTCCCGGTGGCCGAGCTGGTGGCCCGGTGCTGTCGGTGGCAGGAGGGTGACACCGGCGGCCCCCGCAGCCGGGATTAGCTGTACCCCGGGAGAGGCTCCGGGGGAGGAAACCCGAGCCCGGGCACCCCGGCAAGGCCACGGGGCTGCGCGGGGGGAGCCCCAGCGCCCCGCTAGGGACACGGAGACACGGTGACCACCAGCCACCCCCAGGAGCCTTGAGGCTGAGGCTGGGTGGGTGTCGGGGGGCTGGGGGGTGCCCATGGGTGGGTGCTGGGGGATCTTGAGGTGCCCGTGGGTGGGTGTCAGGGATTGGGGGGTGCCCCCGGCGGGCGCTGGCTCCTGCCCCGGGCCTGTACCCGCCGGTAGTGCCCGACTGCCCCGCCGGGCTGTGCCCCGCAGCCTCGGCCTCCCCCCCCCCCCGGCACTGCCCCGTTCAACCGTCGCCACGCGTGACCCCCGTGTCCAGCCGGCGCCTGCCCAGCCCCGGGCTCTACCATGGGGCTAAAAAAAGCTCCGTGTTCGGTAGCAGCTGCTGCGGGGGGTCGCGTGATGGCCGTGATGGGGACGGGGTGCCCCGACCCTGGCAAGGCGCGGGCGGGCACCGGGAGCCGGGGCTGGGAGCGCGGCCCCGACAGCCAGACCATAAATGTCCAACACGGAGCCACCTGGAACGGGGACAAGGCGGGAGAACGGCGGGGACCTGGCCCTGAGCCACGCACATGGCTCGTGTGTGCACCGAGCTCACGCAGGGCACACGCAGGGCACACACAGCCCTGCAGCGCACACGTGCACACCCCCCCCCCCCCAGTCCCCCCCTCCACCCTCAAAACCTCCTGCAGACCCCCCCACCCATGAGGGGCTGAGCCATAGTTGGACACCCCAGGGCTTGGCTGTGGGGGTGCAGGAACTCGGAGCTGCCCCCCAAACACAGTGGCCCAGACAGGGATGAATGCAGAGGGGAAACTGAGGCACAGAGCCTGGGGCAGTGGGCTGGGGGCTCTTGGTGCTTGCACGGAGCTTTCGTGCAAGGGCACCCTCGTGCAAGGCCACCCCGGGGGTCTCTGTGCCCCCCAAGACCTCTGGGTGCTGCTCCAGTGGGACTGTGGGGGACCATGGGGCAGGGAAGGGGGGACCCCCCCAGTGCCCATCCCACTCCCCATGTGCCCAGGGCCGGAAGGGCTCGGGGTGGGACGCGCTTCCCGCCGGCTGCCGGAGGAAACCGGGCAGGAAGGGCCTGGCTGGGGCCCCGCAGCACCGGGACACGGCCCGCGGTAGCGGGTGGGGGGACATGGTGGGGGGGTCCTCTGTGACAACGAGCACCCCGAGCCATTCCAGCCCCAACACCCGGAGCCTGGCCAGTGGGAGAGCAAAGGGGGCTTGCGGGGTCGGGACATGATGGGAGGGGCTGAAGCCCTGTGGGGTCCCCCGGGGGACATGTCCCCCCCCCAGCCAGCCTGTCCCTGTCCCCACAGGGCTCTGTCCCCCCTTCCCCCCAGTCACAGCCACACGCTGCTGCAAAAAGTCTCTGTATTGGCGAGCGCCGAGCGCGCCGGTGCGGTACAAAAGCTCCTGTGGGCGGGGCGGGGGTGGGACCCCCCCTATCCCCCCGAGCTGGGGGAGCACACACAGGGCCCCCCCGTGTCCCCAAGCACCGAGGGGACCCATTCCTGAGATGAGCAGTGGCTTCCTGAGCCGCTTCGGGGAGGGTCCCCCACGTCCGTCCCTCGGTGCCACGACCCCCAACGGCCAAGCCGGGACCCCCCCCCCGGCTTAGGGTCGCCCCGGTGTGTTCGGTCCATCAGCCCCCGGATGCGGGATGGGGGGGGTGGGGGGCGGGCGTGGAGCAATAAATAAATAAATAGGCCTGGAGGGGCCGCGAGTGTCCCCGCTCAGAGGTGACTCTCCTCCTCCTCCAGCGCCCGGTTCAGTCCCGGGATGAACTTGAGGAGCCGGCGGCGGAAGCTGCTGTGCCGGCCCCTCCGGGGGGCGACCGCCCCGTCCCCGGGGTCCCCGGCCCGTGCCCACAAACGTCCCCCCGACCCCCCTCCCCCACACTTGAGGCTGGCGCTGCGGGCCAAGGTGGGCCGGGGGCGGGGGGGTGGGGGCGCGGGACCCAGGCTGTCCACCTCCTTGTCCCCGTCCTTGTCCCCGTCCAGGGGGTCGGCAAAGAGGCAGGTCTGATAGAGGGAATCGTCGCTGCCGCAGGCGCTGGCCTGGGAGGAGCCCCCCAGGAGCCCCCCCTCCCCGCCCTGCAGGCACCAGCGGATCGACTCCAGCGTGTCGTAGATGCTGGGGTCTTTGGCCACCACACCTGATGGGGGAGACAGGGAGAGGGGTCAGGGATGCCGGGGGGTGCCCCACAACACACCCCCCCCCCCCCCCATCCTCCCCAGCCCCCACTCACCCCGCACCAGCCGCTGCTCCTGCACCATCAGCGAGCGGTACTCCCCCCACTTCTCGTAGAGCGTTTGCTGGGGGGAAGCAGAGGGCGGGGGGTGTGTGTGAGGATCCCATGGGGGGGGGGGTCCCCAGCCCCCCTCGAGCACCCTCTAACCCCTCCTCACCTTCAGGTACTGCAGCCGGGCCTCCAGCTCAGCCCTCCGGATGGATGTCCCATAGAGTGTGTCAAGGCTGTGGGGCAGCAGCTGTCAGTGTGGGGAGCTGGGGCCCCCCCCGGGACCCCCTCTAGACCCCCCTCACCCTCCCAGCTCACCGCAGCAGGTTGCCTGAGCTCTTGATGATCTCCACGATCTCACGGTGCCGGATGCCCTCCACGTTGAGACCGTTCACTCCTGTGATTGTGTCCCCTGGAGATGGGGGTGGGGGAAGAAGAAGGGGCTTCAGGGACGTGGGTCCCCACTGCCGGCCCCCCCGCCCCCCCTGGGGATGAACTCACCAGTTTTGAGTCCTGCAGCCTCAGCCGGGCTCCCGCCGTGCACCTGGCACACGAAGGTGAACATCTCCACCCTGTTCCCGTCCTGGTGGTGGAGCCCATAGGTCTGAAACAGGGCAGAGGTGGGGGGAGGGCAGTGAGGGACCCCCCCTAACCTCGAGGGTCCTCCCCTCCGCACCCCCCACAGTGCAGCCCCCAGACAGCAATCACAGCTTTTTTATTGCTGCGGGGCAACGTGGGCTGGCACCCCAGGGCTGGGGGGGGGTCTCGGCCCTGGTGGCTGCACCCCAAGTGGGGCCCCCCCAGAGACCCCCCCCCCCCGTCATGGCTGGGGGAGGCTTCAGTAACCAGGCAGCTCCATCACTGCTCAAAATAAACCCTGGCTTGGGGACAGCTTAAAAATACCCTGGATGCAAAGCAAGATCTGGGCTGGAAGGGTGGGGGGCATGGGACAGCTTGGCATGGCACCCACCTGGATCTCGAAGCCAAAGGTCTCTTCTGCTTTCTTCTCCAGTGTCACCACCCTCCTGGGGGGCACAGGGATCAGGGACAAGGCAGAGCCCCTGGCACCCCCTGCCCCAATGTGCGTCCAAGACCTCAGCACTTCCCTGCTGCCGGGGTTTGGGTTTTCTCTGTGCTGGGAAGATCCCCAGGGACAGGACTCTTCACCCCCATCGAGGGACAGGAACCCTCCCAGTCCTGGCCAGAGCCCTCCAGCCTGTCCCATGGGAGCTGGGCAGGGTCCCTGTGTGGTCCCAGCCCCCCTGCCCAGGATCTGTGTCCATATGGCTGCTCTCACTGCCCCCGCTTTCCCCACATCACCCCCATTTCCAGCCCCCGTGGGGGGGGGGATCTGGAGCAGGGAGGGGAGCAGTGTCCTGGGACCCCACCCCCAGTCCCCCTTCCTTCATGTCCCCCCCACTCAGCAGGGCCCAGACCCCTGTTCCCTACCTGTGCTCCTCCGGGGACTGACTCGGGGACGGCCACCTGAACCCCACGTCCTGCGGCAGAGGCAGAGCCATCAGCAGGGGACACCGTCCTGGTGGGGGGGCACGTCCCCCTGCCAACCCCCTCCCCAGGGACAACCGGAACAGAGGGTCCCACCAGGACAGCTCTGAGCCCCCCGGGGAGCACCGGGCCAAACCGGCACCGCCCCAGCACCCGGCTGCACCCACCGCCCCCGCAGGGACCCCCTCCCCGGGGCCGCCTGAGCATAACGAGGCTTTTATGGGTGCTCAACCCCCCCCCCTCACATCTGCCCCACGCTTTGACGTCAGCCAGCACCCCACCCCATCGCCCCCCCACGCTCCGGGGGGGCCCGGGCACACAGGGGCCCTGTTGTGGTCACAAAGTCGGGTTTTTTCATGCAAAATTCCCACCCACACCCCCCCCCCGCCACCCCCCCGCCCAGACAATGTCCCTGTTGTGGAGGGGACGGAGGCGTGGGCGGGTGGAGGGACCGGCCGGGCACAGCAGGACCCTCGCCGCGGGGCAGGAGGTGACAGGGCTGTCCCCAAATGCCCCTCCGCGGCCGCGGGGCTCCGGCAGCCCTGGCACAGTGTCACGGCGCGAGTGGCACATGGCCCGTCCCGGTGCCACCAGCTCCGTGCCATGTGGGTGGCCCCAGCCCCGCAGGCGTCACCAGCCAGGCGGCTGCCTGTCCCCGAACACCCGCAGGCGTTTTTAAGTTCAAAACCACCAGAATCGGGTGCATGTTGCAGCCGGGAAAGTTGCCGGGGGGAGGTGACGCGGGACAGCCCAGCCCCCTTGGGGACATTGGGCAGGGAGAAGGGACCCAGCCTGCGGGAACCGGCCCCGCTCCGGATGTCTGCTGATGTCGGCTCCGCTCCCGCTTCCCCCCGACGCTCAGGAAGTGCCGGGGGGAGCATCGGGGCGGTGACAGCCCCGGTGCCACCAGAAAGGGGCTTTCCTCGGGGCGAGGTGACATGTGGTCCTGCGTCCCACCGAACCAGCCCTCGTGCCCCTGCCCTCCCCGCGGGGCAGAGGCTGGATGGGGGAGCAGGGACGTGCCTGTCCTGGTGATAAGGCCACATACCCCGGGGTGGGGCCTGTCCCTGCCCCCCAAAGGCTGTGGGGCGGGACGTGGAGAGGAACCGGGACGTGGAGAGGAACTGGGACATGGCGGGGGACCTGGGGGGGGGAGACTCAGGCGGGCCGGGGGCACAGGGAAGATACTGGAGCAGGATGCGACACTTGGAGGGACGATGCTGGAGTGGGATGGGAACACGGGGAAGATGCTGGGGCAGGATGGGACCTGGGGTGTGGAGATGCTGGGGCAGGAGAAGGGGCTGCGGGGGGGTCATCCAGCGGGGCCGGACTGGGCCACCGGGGCAGGACGGGGACACAGGGATGAGGCTGGGGGGGGCCACCAGGGCAGGACGGGAACACAGGGAAGAGGCTGGGGGGCCACCAGGGCAGGACGGGGACACAGGGAAGAGGCTGGGGGGGCCACCGGGGCAGGACGGGGACACAGGGAAGAGGCTGGGGGGGCCACCGGGGCAGGACAAGCCCCCACGAGAAGCCGCCGGGGCAGCACTACGGGATGCCGGCACCAGCAGCCACACGGGGACGGGGACACCCCGCACCCCCGCTCCGTCGCCCTCCGGTGCCGAGCGCGGAGCTGGTTCCGCAATCCCCCCCCCCCCACCCCGAGGTGCACACCCGGGAGGTTCACCCCCCCAAGCCCCCCAGCCCTACCTTGCGCACTCGGGGCAGGGTCCCGCCGGCAGCCGCCAGTGCCCGGTAGACATCGGCGGGTGCGGGGCGCTCCGGGGCCGCCGCCGCATCCTCGTCCTTGTGCCGGAGCCGCCGCAGCCGCCGCAGGGTCATGGCCGGGCCGGGGCGCCCGGCGCGCCGCTATATCAGCCCCGGGGGCGGGGCCAGGGAAAGACACGCCCCCTAACCGGGAAGAACACGCCCCTTTCTGTGCATAACCACGCCCACAAAGCGCTCAACCCCGCCCAGTTGAGCTCTAAGTCACGCCCCCTTTAGGTAAACCCCGCCCCCCGGCTCTGAGCAGGGACCCCAGGGGGGCAGGCCTGGGGGTCCAGGGATGATGGGGGGGGTAGGGAGGGGCTTTGGGGGTCCAGGGATGATGGGGATGGGTAGGGAGGGGCTTTGGGGGTCCAGGGATGATGGGGGGGGGAGTAGGGAGGGGCTTTAGGGGTCCAGAGATGATGGGGGGGGTAGGGGAGGGGCTTGGGTTGCAGGGTGGGGGTCTCGGGATGATGGGGGGGGACAGGGGCTTGGGTTGCAATGTGGGGGTCCAGGGATGATTGGGGGGGTAGGGGAGGGGCTTGGGTTGCAGGGTAGGGGTCTAGGGATGATGGGGGGGGGGCAGAGGGGAGCCGAGGGGAGGACGGAGCTGGAGGGGGGTTCAGGGGTCACCCCACGAGGCACCGAGGAGGGGCTGGGGCTCCACCTCGGGGATGATTACGGGAGGATCCAGGTTTTCCCAGCGCAGGAGCGATGCTGGGACTTCACCCTTCCCTGTATCCCGACTCCAGCCAAGCATCCCCAGCTGTTCCACAACCCCCCTTCCAAGAAACGCCCCCCCTCCAAAAAGCCGCGTTTGGGATTTAATTGAAGGCAGAAACCGAAAGCAGCCGGAGCCCCCGACCCCGCTCCCAGCGAGGATTTAAACCGTTCCTGCCCTGAGGAACATGGAGGAAAGAACAATTCCCGGAGGCAGACGCGGTGTCTGCGGCTCCGGGCAGCCCCTCGCTGTGCAGCACTGGGAGGCAGCAGGAATTTTCCAGCTGGAATTAGAGGGGTTTGCCCAGATGTTTATTTAAAATTTGCCAAAAAAACCCTAATAAAGCCGTTTGTAACAATCCCGCTGGTCCCACCCAAGCCCTCAGGGGTTACCAGGAGGCAAAGGCTGATCCCAGAGCTGTGCTGCTCCAGCTGGGAAGTGCTTGGGAAAGGACAGGATTGAGGCCACCACTCATCCCAGGCCACCAAACGACAACCCTTTATCAGGGAGCAAAAGAACATCCCAAAATCTGGCAGCCCAGGTCATGACTTGGCTCATCCTGGGCCTTGTTTTCCCATCGTATTTCCTAAAAAGAGAAATAAGGACAATCTTTGGCTTTAATACAAAAGCACCTTCCCAACTTTTCCTGCTGGGTCGGAGTTTCCCGGGGGCAGGAGCTGCAGACAAAGCTGGAGTTGAGGAGGGGGAGCCCAGATGGTGACACCCCCTCCCCAGCATCCGTCTGAGCCCAGGGGGGACCCCAGGCCCCAGGGGATTTTCCCCTTGATCCGCTCACAACCTGCTCATTCCCAGGAGGCTCTAATTAGGGAGAATTAGCAGGGGACGTTGGAGCAGCACTGGTCACCCTCTGAACAAACAGGATTTCCCAGGGATGCCGGGTGGTTTGGACTAGGATTTATCCCTGTGGAGCCATGGGGCTGTGTGTGGACACTTGGGGAGGGGGGGGAGTGTTTTGGGATGTTTTCCCTCCTGCTTCCAATTCCCAACCCCCTGGAGAGGGAGTGAGACCCAATTCCAGCTGCTCATCCCTGCATGGGTTGGAATTTCCACTCTGCCACATCCTTGTCTCACCTCAGCTACGATGGAGGCACCTCCTGAGCAGATGGAAGCTGCATCCCACCAACATGGGGAATATCCCACACCAAGATCTGCCCAGCAGGATTCCCAGGGGGGTTATTTTAGCTCTGGGTAAACCAGCTCCCTTCTTGGGGACCTTAAAGCTCTGCCCATCCTTGCCCCTCAGTTCCTACCTACAGGGAACCCTTCACAGCAAACAGAGACTCCAACACCTCACATGAATAAAATGAACTTTTAATAATGTACAGCAGAAATCGACAGCCTTGGTTTATATTAAACAAAAGATATCCTATATTACATCGTATTTACATTTGCATACTGAAGAGGTAAAGTGTCTAAGTGGCTATTTTACAGTCCATTTCTAATAAAATATACAAACCCAAACAAATAAAAGGGGCAGGTAAGTACCAAGAGATCTGTTCTGAAGCCAGCGTACCCCAGTGCACCCCAGGCCGCGGACGAGGGGCACAAGCTCCATTCCTCACCTCCCCCAGCACCGTTTGCCCTCCAGTATCTGCCATCCCCCCTCCTGGCCTGGAGCTGCTGTGGCCTCACTCCCTTCTCCTCACCTCCCTGGATTGGGGTGTTTTTTATCACGGCTGCTGCAGCCACCTCTGAGCTGGGCAGTAATTCCTATGTTTGCTCCCAGGCAGCTGGGCGAGCCCTGCACCTCCCTGGCACCTCTTTGTGTGAAAAGTGCTGGATAAATGCTACATAGTCAGTGTTCCCACCTGAGATCCTCCTCGGTTTTGACCACCTCCTGCTTACAGGGGCCACCCTGTCCTGCTCTCAATCCCTTCCAACCACATCCAGGCTGAAACTGCACCACGGGTTGAGCTGAGGCAGGTGCATGTGTGGCTACAGCTTGAGGGGAGAGCAAGAGAGTCAGTGCAAGTCCTGGAGCTGATGGAATGTCCTGGACAGCCCAGGGGATGGGAGAACCATAGGGAGCCCCTGGGGGAGCCATACCAGTGGGGAGCCCACAGAGCTCCCAGGGGAGCTGTACCCATGGGGAGCCCCTGGAGCTCCCAGGGGATCTGTACCTGTGGGGGGCTCGTGGAGCTCCCAGGGGATCTGTACCTGTGGGGAACTCGTGGAGCTCCCAGGGGATCTGTACCCATGAGGAGCTTCCAGGGGATATGTACCCGTGGGGAGCTCGTGGAGCTCCCAGGGGATCTGTACCGAGCGGTGCCAGGCACCTTCCTGTGCTCTTTCACAGCCACTGATTTGCCCCCAACCACGGCCAGGGTCCTGCTGCAGCAGCCTCCGAGTCCCTGGGGGGGTTTGGTACCCACACCCTGGGGTTCTAAATGCAGAAGGGTTTGGGGGAGGGACACACAACCCTGGGGACACAGGGAAAGCTCTGGGAGCCAGAACAAAAGGGGCAGGGGGGGAAGCTGGACACCAACCAGGCTCAGCCCCACGCCAGGATGCAAAACGGCTCCAAACACAATGCTGAAATAAAACCAACCCCAACACTCCTCACTTCACACCAAATCACGGACAAGACAGGGAGTCTGGGGCCAGACAGACACATGGACAGATACACAGACAGCAGGAACAGAGTGCTTAAAAATTAAAAACAACAACAGGTCACCCCGGTGGCCGGAGCAGAGATGAAACCTCACAGAGCAGGAGCAAGGTTTGAGTAGAAACAGTTCCAGTGTAAATCGAGCTGTGTGCATTTGGTTGGGTTTTTTTTTTTGTCTTTTCTTTTTTGTCTTTTCTTTTCTTTCCTTTTTTTTGTTGGTTTTTTTTGGTTGTTTTTGTTTTTTTGTTTTTTTTTTGCAGTGATTTCTTTACAAACAAACAGGTCAAGAGGTAATAATTCTCGATTGTTTTTTCTTCTCTTATAAAGAATTAACAATATTAAAAAAAGTTAAAATCCAGACCCTCCCATGAAATAATAATAATAATTAAAACAAAACAAAACAATAATCAAAACCACTCCAGTTAAAAGTTATGGCTTCAAGAGTTATATATGGTAGATACTGACCTAACCACCCACCCACCAGCACTTCCCAGGTTGCAGACTCTACCCTCAGCCACTTCCACTTGGTGGCCCAGCTGCAGACACAGTCAAACCAACACTACATCCCTCCCCCCTCCCCCAATTCAGCATTTAACCAAAGAAAATTCATGCAGTTCCCCCCACCCTCCAAGTTATACACAAGCCACTTCCAGATTATGAGATATTTATATATGTATACTAAAAAGATGGATGTTGCTTTCCCAGCCCACCTGCCCCTGGGGGATCCTGCCAGGTGCTGGGGACCCCATCGGGGTGCAGAGCAGACCCCCCTCAGCCCTCACCTCAGAACCTGAGGGCTCTGCCCAGGGGACCTGGATGGGGACACCTTGGGAATTGTGTTCCCAGGGGAAAACAGTCTCCCACAGCTCCCCAGGGCCTGGTGTCCTTCCAGCTGGGCACGGTGCCTGCTCCCTGACACCCACCCCAGCTCCGTGGCATCTCCCCCCTACCCTGGGTCTCTCTTCCCACCCTACCAAGAAGTACAAACCCCAGGGGCTCGAGACAAAAAAAACCCTGGATTCCAGGAGTGAACTCAGTTCCTCATCTATTTTGTCTTCATAAAAAAACAAAAGGGAGAAGGGGTGGCAGTGAAGCAACCTGATGGGAAGTCCCTGCAGCACCCATGGGAGAGCTACGGGTCTGCTCCGGAGCAGCCTGTCCAAGGGAGACAACACTCACCACTCAACAAGGAGAGCACCAGCACGCACAGCTCAAATTAAAACAAGAAACCCTAACAAAATGAAAAAAAAGAGGGGACACTCCAGATTATTTGCACATGCACAGAAAGCACGGACAGAGAGGAGCCACCCCACGGGCAGACACTGCAGGTCCAGGGGAGGAGGTGACAGGCACAGGGGACACGCGGCCCCGCGCATGCAGACACCGACAGCCCCGGCGCTGGGTCGGGCTCGGGATTTTTCAAGCTTAAGGAAAAAAAACAAACCACCACAAAATAGGAGGGAAACGGGTTTCGTGAAGCTGATCAACTGCTCAGGCTCAGCCTCTCAGAAGGGAGCACCATGTGTTTTGCAAATGCTTTTTTTTTTTTTTCTCTTTTTTTTTTTTTTTCCTCCTGCATTAACGTGCCAGTCCCTGGAAAAATCCTCAGAGTATGGCAAGAAAAACTTCCCTTTCCCTTCCCACTCCCACTCCCAGCACCCGGCCCCAGCCGCTGCCACCGGGCGCTCCACGCGCTGCACTTGACAGGGATTTCCATTAAAGAAAGAAAGAGTTAACCATCATGGCTGAGATCCCTCAGGTGAAGTCCCTCTCCAGTCTCCACGCTGCCAGGAGGTGATCACAAAAAGGTTTCTGATTGTTTCATACCCAAGCAGGGAAGAGAGCAATTCCATCGGCTCCGTCACCCCACCGAGCAGCCCGCAAGGTCACGCCGTCTGGTTGGTAGCAGTAGATTGGGCAGAAACACGAGGTAGGCCTCCATCAACACGTCTACTCTAGGATGGCAGCTTTTGTGCAGTTTCCTCCCTGCTGGGACTCAAGAGCCTTAGATCTTCACATCTTCCTGGACACTGAGCTGAGAGAGGGTCTTCTTGATGCGCAGGGCGGTGAGGCGCGCGGCCCCGTTGGCGTACCAGCACTCCCGCATCATCTTGCCCATCACCCGCAGCGCCTGGGCAAGGAACCAGGGCAGTGTCAGGGCTCCCTCAGCACCACAGAATCATCCCAGTTGGGAAGAGATCATCTAGTCCCAACCCACCCCCCCTCCAGCTGAAGCAGGATCCCCCTGGAGCACATTCCACAGGACTGCGTCCAGGTGGGGCTTGAAGGTCTCCAGAGAAGGAGACTCCACCACCCCCCTGGGCAGCCTGTCCCAGGGTCTGGACACCCGCTCTAGAAAGTTCTCCCTCTGTTCAGAGGGAACTTCCTGTGCTCCAGCTCATCCCCATTGCCCCTTGTCCTATTGCTGGGCTCTCCTGGAAAGAGCCCGACTCCCTCCTCCTGACACGTGCCCCTTGGATATTTAGAGACACTAACAAGGTCTCCCCTCAGCCTCCTCCTCTCCAGGCTGGTCACTCCCAGCTCTCTAAGAGAGACGCTCCAATCCCCCAGTCATCTCTGTTGCCCTCCCCTGGACTCTCTCCAGCAGCTCCCTGCCTCTCTTGAACTGGAGAGCCTGGAATTGAACACAGTTCTCCAGATGTGGCCTCACTAGGAACCTCCCTCGACCTACTGGCCACTCTCTTCCTACTGCATCCCAAGATCCCACTGGCCTTGTTGGCCACAAGGACACAACACTGGCTCCTTCTTAACTTACTGTCCACCAGGACTCCAAGATCCTTCTGCGCAGGGCTGCTCTCCTCTCCCTCAATCCCAAATCAGTCTGATATACCCCTCCACACCTCCCAGAATCAGAGCTCAAGTTATGATACTCACCTTATGGAGGGGGAAAAGGGTGTGAAGATGAAAGCAGACCTTACCTCGTAGCTTTGCCACCAGTTCGGGATATTAGGTCGTAATTTCTGGTCACACACGACCTTCCGCATCTCCTCGATGGAAGGATCAGAGGGTACAAGGTCATAATATGGAAGCTGATACTCCTCATGGATACCTGAAAGGCAGAGAAGGGGAAATGAAGCTCCTGGGAGAAGAGGGAACCTCAGCAGAATGCTCACTGAAGGCAGCCTGATCCTGCCCAGGACTACATGACTCATTGCTGAGATGCGTCAACACTTTGCAGTTATTTAGAACAGAAAAGAAGAATCTGGGATTTGAGTCTACAAGAAAAATTCAGGGAAATAAAAAGCAGCTGCCTGAACTGGAACAGAGTCAGGGCACTGGGATCCACAGCTCCCAGCATGAGGGCAGGGGATCTCAACTGGGGTGAAGGTAGGAGGGCTGGGACAGGCCTGGGTCTGCGCTGCTGCCAAACACTCATTGACACTGATCTGGGGAAGAAAGTCACCACCAGACCAGCACCACCACCTCCATCCACAGGAACAGCAGTCACCAGAGCATTAACCCTCCCAGCCCCACAGGGGCCAGACTGAACCACCACCACAGGCAACTCCTGTCAACTCCATCAGTAGCAGCTCATGGACAAGGAATCCCAGACTGGTTTAGGCTGGAAGGACCTTAAAGATCATCCAGTCCAACCCCCTGCATGGGCAGGGACACCTCCCACCAGCCCAGGCTGCTCCAAGCCCCATCCAACCTGCCCTTCAACACTTTCAGGAATGGGGCAGCCACAGCTTCTCTGGGCAACCTGGGCCAGGGTCTCTCCACACTCAAAGGGAAGAATTTCCTCCTCATGTCCAACCTACATCTTCACCCCCTCCCCCAGCTCTCCAGCTCCCCTCAAACCTCACACCACCCCATCAACAGTGACCACTGAGGCTGGGAAGCCCAGGAGGGAGCCAGGGCACTCCAAGGGTATTACCTCCAGCATTGCACCTTCGAGCAATCTCCCAGTAAACCAAGCCCAAGGCATAGATATCAGCACATTTAAATGAATCAAAATGCTTCATGTTAATGGTTTCATCCAAGACTTCAGGAGCCATGTATCTGTGGAAGGGAAAAGAACAGCATGGTCATTTTGAGAGGGAATTCCATGGGAGATGGAATGGCAAGCTTTCCCACCCAGCACTTCCCAGCAGACAAAGCTCTGCTCTGAGCAGCCTCAGTCAGAACAGAACTGGGCCTCGTGGTCTAACAGAGTGAACAGAGTAACTCAAAAGGAACGGAAGGTTTGGAAAGAGGTAAAAACATTCAAAAGCACATGGGGTCCTAGAGAACAGGTCCCAAAAAGGCTGCTGAGAAAGCCAAGTCTGGTGCCAAGTGTTATCTGAGCTCCCTGGTGCTGAGTTTCTGTGGCTGGCCTACACCTGTCTCCTACACCTGGAGATCCAGGGCCATCAACCTGGGCACAACCCCTCTGTGGGACACCTGGAAATGCTTCAGACAGAGAATTTCACCCATTGCTCAGGCATTTCCAAGTCACACTCCACCACCCTCAAACGACTGGCTGGGCATCGTGTTCTCCTACCGCTTGGTTCCGACCCTTTGATTGGGAGCGATATCAATGGTGTCGGTGACGGAATCGTGCCGGACAGCCAGGCCCAGGTCAGCAATGGCACACGTGCCATTCTTCTTCACCAAGATGTTCTTGGATTTCAAGTCTCGGTGAGCAATCCCAGGCTTTCCTGAGAGAGAAAGAAAAAGTAGCAGGGGTCAAGGTCTAGTGCAATCTGTTCGTCCAACTGGCGCGGAGGCAGCACCGGATTTCAGGGCGTTAGTTACACTCTCGGTGTTGCAACACATTTTCCTGTTTGGATCCAGTCGGGCACTGGGAACAGCGCCGTGCTGACAGGCTGCGGCAGAGAAAGGCTCCATCAGGCAATGCGGGCGCTGCTGATGCAGTTCCAGGGAGAGGCCTCAAGAGGGACATCAACTCCATCGTCCCCGGCACCAAACATGTTGATGAGGGCCTAAGTCTACAGTTCTGCTGCTGCCTGCACCAACACCCCACCCAAGCAGCGTCAATTTTTAGGGCAGGGATGTGAAATGCTGCTCTAAACCCTCGGAGGCAGCACATGGTTCACCTGCTCTGCAGCCACCAATCCTTCAGCCTCCTGCTGATCCTGACCTGAGGAACACGGCTGACTCAGCCGGTGTTTTTCTGTTTCCCTCTCACCAATTCTGCTTTATCCTCCCTCTCAGGAATTCCCAGCCCCTTTCTAAGCTTTGCTCTTACCCTGAGTGCCCACAATCTCCATGTGCAGGTGGGCCAGCCCGCTGGCAGCAGACAGGGCAAGCTTGATCATCCCCTCGATGGTCACTGTGTAGCGGTTCAAGTAGTCAAAGAGGGACCCGTGCTCGTGGTAATCAGAGACAAGCCAGAGCTGAGTCCACGTCCCATTATCTGGAAAGAGCAGATGGAAGAGGAAAGGGAAGAGCCTGTGCTCAGACACACGGGGAGGGCACAGGACCACCCAGCACCCCGTGGTGCAGGGGAGGGCTGCGGGGTAAGGCTGCAGCTCAACAGCTCCCTCGGGGGCAAATAAGGTGAAGACCTTGAAGGCCAAACAGGACTGTGTGGGGCACAGCTGAGGCAGCAGCTCAGCTCCCAACAGCAGCAGAGAAACATTCCCACCTGGAGCTACCTGAGAGGCAGCTGCCAGCTTTCCTTAACCCTTGGATGGAAGTGCAGCTCCCCGGGGCAGCCTGTGGGCTGGGACCTTTGGTTACCTTTGTTATCGGCAGCGATAAATCCCAGGATGTTCTCGTGGCGCAACATGACGGTTTGGTAGATCTCTGCCTCCCTGAACCAGGAACGTTCCTCACGGGAGGAGAAGATCTTGACAGCCACGTCCCCACCGCGCCAGCGGCCACGCCAGACCTCCCCAAAGCGGCCTTTGCCAATGATCTCCTGCAGGACAATGGTCCGAGCCACCGTCCGCTGGACAAAGAGCGGCAAACCTGCGGAGGGGGAATTGGGAGAATGAAGCTGTGGAGCAGTAGGATCACAGAATGGTCTGAGTTGGAAGGGATCTTAAAGATCATCGAGTTCCAAGCCCCCCTTGCAAGGGCAGGGACACCTCCCACCAACCCAGGGTGCTCTGAGCCCCATCCAACCTGCCCTTGGACACTCCCAGGGATGGGGCAGCCACTTAAAAGATCATCTAGTGGGATCATCTGGGTGGTCTTTAAGGTCCCTTCCAACCCAAACCTTCCCATAAGCTAAAGAACCATCCAGTTCCAACCCCCCCTGCATGGGCAGGGACACCTCCCACCAGCTCAGGCTGCTCCGAGCCCCATCCGACCTGCCCTTCAACACTTCCAGGGATGGGGCAGCCAGAACTTGTCACTCCTGAAAGCCCCAAGCCTGAAGTTGAGCATCACCAGACCCAGATGGCTCTAAGTTTTGTAACAAGCAGCAGCCTAAGCCAGACCCAAACCAGCAAATGGTGGTAGGTCCTGTGCAGGACGTGCTGTTTGGCTGCTGGGGCAGCACCTGCTCATGGCTTGGCAGCAGCTTGTAAAGCCCCAGTGACCAGGCACAGAGCAGCAGGAACAGATCAAAGGAACTTCAGAATATGCAAAGAATGGAGCTCACTGAAGACAAACTCTGCTCAGAAGCAGCAAACCCCAGAACTCTCCTTCAGAAAGGTCCTAACAGAACTGCCACCTCTTAGGTGAAGTACAGAGCTCACATGCTGAGAGGAGGCACAGCAGAGATCCCCAAACATTTTATAAATAGCAGATGTGGTGCTAAAGGTTTGTTCCCTGGTTAAATTCAGGTTGTTACATTCTCTGTCTCTGTGGATTCTCCTATAGTTTCCAGCTGCTGCAAAATTCATGTTTTTTTTTAGCCTAACTGCTTTCCTAGTTCAGAGTCACGGATTCAGTGATGACTTCCCTGCCTATTCTGGGAATAATCTCCTTTCAGGGCAGGTGACATCCTGCACCCTCCTTGGAAAGCAAACAACCCACAGCTGAGCAGTTCATGTCTGTTTCCAACCCAAACCCAGCTCCCAGGCCGAATCTGAAACAGATGTCAGATCCTCTGGCAGAAAAGGAGGGAAGCTGCACAGAACTACTATTATTACACACCAGCAGTTAAGGAGGAGCTGAACTGTTGCTCTCACCTGGCCTGAGCACTGACACGGGGCCACAGTGTGGAACACACCCTCCTGTGACTCATGGCAGGGCAAGGGCCTCCAAGCTGTGGCAACCAGGAGCCCAGAACAGGCCACTCCATGACAACCACAACTTCTCATTCCAGTCATTTCTCCATACCTGAGCCAGAGCCAGAGGTGGAGAGATCGTAGACTAGATCTTGCAAGGTCTTATCCTTCGACAGGCACATTTCACAAGAGGGGTCTTCCATGTCCAGCCGCTGACGGTTGTGATAGACCCGTTGGTGGTGGTGAAAAACAAAGACTACAATGATCATGACAACAAACACCAGGAAGACAGGTCCAGCAATCACTGCCACCAGCTCCACAGGACCCCAGCTCGACGGGGGTTCATTATCCTTCAGGTGTCCTTGAGAAGAAAGGGAAGAGAAAAAACACACACTTTCAGAAAATCCCTACCCCTTCACAAGTGTTCTTTAAGGTTTTTTCTGCTGGTGTTTTAATTATCCCCTCAGAGTCTGGACAATCTTTGCTTGCTGTTCCAGGATGCTAGAAGACACAGCAAGTAACAGCTAACATGGGACTGATCAAGTCCTCAGGCAGGCAGATGACAGCTCAAGCCCCCAAAAGAGGATGGGGCATCAGTGGTTATGGCACTTGCTGTTGGAAAGATGACAGGACCCTGTTCTGGGCTGAATTTGCTACAAAAGGCTGTGTTTTACCCCCCACCTGAACTCCTCAAGTGGGAGAAGAAAAGAAACAGTCACTAAGGACTCACTTCTTTTCCCCCTTCCCCCTTCAACAACCAGAGGAGACTCACACCTGGAGCCAACAATTAGTTGCCTTTTTGAGAACAGGTAAGACTTCCCCAGTGTGCCCAGGGAGAATGGATCCCACAGTCTTCATACACCCCCCCAAATACCAGCCCGGAACAGAGGGCAGGGAGGTGTGAGGAAGCACTGCATGCCCTCTGTGTCCCAGGAATCTGAGAGCAGCAGACGTTTCCCACACCCTCACTCCAAGGCAGGGCTCCTTCCTCTTCATCTCTCCACAGTCTGGGCTCCCCTCCACCCCACACACTTTACTATGAACCTGCTGCAACTTCTCCCACTGATGGCTCATCACTGGAAAGATGTGCAGTCCTCAAGGAAAGCCACTCTACCTCATAAAAGGCAGGCTACAGCCCAGCCCAGAGCCAGACCAGGGATCTGAGCTGTACCCAGGGAAAACAGAGGGTCCCCAGCCCCCTGCTGGCACCCAGCATCACACAGCAGAGGTTTGTATTTAACTGCAGATGAACAGGGCTGCAGGAAAGCAGGGCTTGGTGAGAGGACATGGAGCTATTAAGTGCTGGTGGGGAAAGAAAACCCCTAAACTTTGGAAGCTTCTCCTACCCTGAAGGACAACCTCATCATCTGGTGACATTTTGTCATCCACAGGGGAGTTCAAGCAACTTCACATCTTAATTTGATGTAGTTTGTTATTATTTCCACTTTAAAGATCAAGGAAATAAACCAAGTGCTCAAGTTCACACAGTAACCTAAGGGAAGAAGTGAAAACAGGGCTGAGAACTCCTTATTCCCAGTCCCAAGCAGGGAGTTTCTCTCCTCCCCACTTCAAACAGACAATTTATTTAGCTCTCTACTCACCACTGGGAACCATTAAATCAATTTTGTTGCAAAAATCAGAGTAGCAGCAGTGAGTATTGCGCAGATCTTCTGAGCTCAGACAGTAGAAGGGTTTCCCAGCAGGAATCAGTTTTGCTTCAGGAATGCAGGTCCGAACGTGATGTTTAACCCCATCCAGGTTGAAGACTGAGACCATGCAGGCACCATCCGTCTCACACGTGGAGTTGGCTTGTTTGCAGTCGGAGCACAAACATGTCAAAGCTGCAGGAACCAAACCAAGACCATGGCCTTAAAACCCAGCAGGGACCAACTGCTCAGACAAGAGAAAACTTCCTTCCTTATGTTTCCCATTTCAGAGGGAATGGGCTGTTCTTCGGCTTAGGAATTAAGACTCAGAAACAGAACAAGCCCTACTCAGTATTTCAGAACCATCAAAGCCCAAAACACACCGTGGAAGCAGAGGAGCCTTTCCAGAAGACAACAGCCTTTTTTCCTGCCCATATTGCAACCAATGACAGAGGTGACCCAAGTCATCCCTGCAGACTAGGCTAGATCTGACCAAGATCCACTCCCAACCCAGTCTGGGGTCAGAACACAAAACTGAAAACAACAATTACTCAGACTGCTAGACTTGATTTCACCCACACTTGCTGTCCAGTCTTCCCCAGCTCTGCCCAGCACCAGCTTTAGCAAAGGGGTGACCACCCCAGTTCCTGAGAGACAACAAGCAGTTGGCAGATGAGAAAACAAAACCAATCCAAACCAACTACACAAGCCAAACATGCACACCCAACGAGATCAGTCACTTACTTAGTAACCACTTTCCTGATCCGAGACACTACCTTGGGTCAAATACACTCCTGGCTTTTTGCCCGCTCGCTGGGAAGATTATTTGGGTACAGAGCAAAGGAGAAACTTGGAGGCAGATTCCCACATTTTTCCACCTCCCAGCTGTCATTGTGCTTTTCTCAAGCTGCCTGAAAAACTGTAAGCAAATCCCCAGGCATCTCCATCCTTGGGAACAAAGAGAGAATCCAACAATGTCAAGAAGAAGGGTGGGGCTTGTTTAGCAGCAGGCAGGATTTTCTTCAGCTTTCATCAGATCTTCCAGCCTCCCCTGAGGGATTCAGGAACATGTACCTACCCGCTGCAGAAATGGTCTTTCAGGTAGAGAGAGTCTGATGAAGTGTTTGAAAAAGATACAAGCACCACAGTTAACTCTCCCCAGCCCGACAGATAAAATCCTCTACGTCTGCTTTGCCCTCTTGGTTTAAAGATAGAGAGGAAAGTCACTGTCACTTGTGTGTGTCAGGCACCTTCCCGTGGGGCAAGGGAAACACCGAGGCCTCAGCCAAGTCACCTCTGGCAACCAGCAGGTTTCAGGAGAATCAGCATTCCAGGATATTCTCGGCACTGGAAGAGCCTCTTGCTCCTAGTCAGCACATGGTCACACTGCTGGGGACACTGGGGACATGTTACCTGGGGCTTAAGGAAAAATGAGCAGGTCCTGATCAACTGCAGGGTTTGTTCAGGAGGAAGACACCCATTATCCCTTATCTCCAGTGTCCTAGGAAAATCAGTTAGGCTAATTGCATTACAATTCACTTAATTCTCTCTGGACACTGTGCTCCTCGTTTCCCAGCTGTCCTTGTGAGCTGCTCAGCAGCTCAGGGGTGGGCTGCAGAGTTTCAGCCAGGCTGAACACAGAGGCTGGGGAGTTTTGAACCAACAGATTTCAAGCTGCAGAAGCAGTAAAAAGCAAGTAAAAGCCAGAAGAGCTGTTAAGTGAGATGTCTTTAAAAAGCATCATGAGCAAATGTGGCTTATTACTCTGTAGCTTGGCCTCTGCACAGGCCAAGGAAAAGGGACATTGAACAAGAAAATGGGCAGGGAAGACTCTAGGGCAGAACCATATTGAGAAGGGTTGAGAGCACCGAGCCCTTCAATGATAGAAGTTTTTAAGGGGAAAGTTTATAATGAAAGGAAAAAACCCACTAATGCTCAACCTGGCAAATAGCTCTGAGTGCAGAGCTTCCCAGTGCACAGAAAAGACAATTCCTCTGAAAAATACACACACCTGGGGGGAACAAAGGGTGATTATAATGAAGGTTTTATGAAAACATGAGATAGGGAAGAGCAGCCAGGGCACATTCCTACCTTCAAGTGTACTTAAAAGGAAATAGTGTTTTAAAGCATCTCCTTTATTACTTTATCAAAAATTCAAGGTACAAATTAAAAACGTTTAAACCACACGCATTTCATCATGCTCTTTTCAACTTGATTTGGATACAGCAAAACTGAACCTGGTTCCTGTTAGGCTCATTTCTAAGGTCTCAAACCCAAGATCTAGGCTACGGCAGTTTTCCTTCCAGAACCTCAAAAGTAAACAAAACACTTCAATGCACTAATAAAACTGGCTTTGTAAACTTCTTATTCAAGTATCTGGCTTGAAACTAAACATCTCTCTGAGGAGGGAAGCAGAGGAGCTGGTTCTATCTGCTCAGATTCATTTGTAGAATTAAAAAAATAAAAAGAAAGAAATCAGTTTACCTGCAAGGTATGATACCAGACCCCAGGGATGGAGTAAGATCTCATCTGCTCTGAACAGAAAGCAGAAGTTTCCTCCTAGGGGAGGGGGTACTATTTTTATTATGAAAAAGCCCAGGATAAATGTCTACCATCACTACAGCCATGTTCCCCCCCATCACCCACTGCCAGGGCTGCAGCTCGAGCCAGGGTGGAAAGGCCCGTCTGCACCAGGAGCTTCTGGCAGAGAGAACTACAAGGCAACCCATGTGGGTTCAAGTCTGATTAACCAGAAGGGAAAATTCTTCTCGTATCAGTAAGACCAGAAGCCAGGGAAAAGCAACTGCTGTTTCCCTTGGGGTGGGGGGGTCAGAAAATGGACAGGTTGGTAGAGCCCCTCACTGGGCATCTCTGAGAGCAGCTGGGGACGCCTGGGTGAAGGAGGCAGGAGCCCATAAAAGCATTTTTCATGCCACCAGCATTCTTTTTTATTTGGGAAGAAAAGCTCCTATTGAGCAAAACATATAATCTGCTTAATAATAGAAACCGACTGGGGTGAAGAAAAATAGATGGAGCAAAGGGAAACAAAAGAGCAGTGAGCTCCCCTCTCACCGAGCCCTGGGGATGAGTCTGCACCCAGGGCGCTGCCGCGTCGGCTCGATCTGCTCCTCGCTCCCTTCTGCTCAGAGACAAACCCAGCCCTGCACAGAAGTTGTTTAAACAAGCCTAATGCTGAGCTTAGGTCCTCAGAATGAAAGCTTTGTTCTCCCCAGGAGATGGAGCAGGTCGGTCAAACCCTTGCTGTGCTCTAACCCAAGGCAGAGCACGGGCGGTCATGACACCTGCGGCCCAGACAAGCCAGACCGGTGCTGGTCCCTATCCTGGTCCTAAAACCTGCTCAGTTGGCATTGGCAAAAGGCAAACTCTCCTTCATGCTCTACAAAGGCACCCCAGGGCTCAGATGCTAGGCTGGGTGCTCCTTCAAGCCCAAGAGGGGATTCAGCTCCCCAGAGGTGCCCAGCGAGGCTCACGGGAACAACAGGATCGTTCCCAGCAGGAACCCAGGGCACAGGGGTGTCCACATCCCTCCACAGCAGAGAAAAGCAAGAGAAATTCCCCATTATACAAAATGAATCCAACCAAACAGGCTGGGGGCTGTGGATTAGAGCTCTGGGCTGCAGGGAAACCAAAACACAAAGCTCTGAGAAAGAAAGAACATTCCCCTTTTCCCAAGCAACGATCCGAGCCCGTTCTGCACACGTTCCTCTCGCACAGGATCCATGTGTCAAGATGTCTGTGCAGCCAGACAGGGGAAAGTTTCACTGCAAAATCTAACATCGTGGTGTTAACCACCTTTTTGGAATAGATCTTCCAAGATCTCCTGAAGCTGAGCTACATGAGGTGACATTTTCTCGGGGTAAAGCGCTACCTGCTCAAGATGTACCAAGATAATGAACCCGAGGATGATCATTGCTGAAACTGCCAATAACCACCCACGTATTTACCAGATAAACAGATTTTTGCAGGGATTGTGAGCTGCTGTTCTTTTTCAACAGTGTGAATCGAGGCTGGAAAGAACAATGATTCCTCTGACTTGTGAGCCTTTGTGAGGCTCTGGAACAGGAGCTGCAATTTATTATGTCTCTGCACAGCACCTAACTTAATGAGACCCAATCTGGTCGTGATGTTTTAATGCTGCTGCAGCATAATGTTAGCAAGAGGAATAGAAAACAATTGGGTTTGTACCTCTGCTCCTTCTTTAGATGCCCTAATGAAGAGGGACATGTGTAAACATGCTTGGGAGAACAAAATACCTTTCAGTGTTGCCCTGCATGCTGTGCTGCAATAGATCAAGAATAACCTTTATCACAGAGTGTTTTGCCCAAGAGCAGGGTAGGAGTAAAATCCATTCCCCTGTGGCAAGGGAGTGGAGGTCTATTCCAGGAGTCCCTTCCTGCTCCTCCTTCAGAAACATACCTCCCCAGGACACTCTGAGCTGTTGGATGAAGACCTTAAAAACAAAGATTTACTTTCCATTATATGAATGTGATGGATATATCATATATGAACATAATGGAAAGTAAATCCACCTCGATTCTCCTGCTGCCTGCAGTCAACAGCTGGGATCTCTACAACCCTATCCAAGATATCCCAGTCCAAAATATCCACCTTCTCCAAGCCCCAGAGTCAGCTCACCAACACCCACTGCCTCCAAAGTCAAGTGCAAGGCCAGTTCTGGATGCTCACACTGCCCCTGTTTCCTTACAGAGGAGCTGAAGGAACAATTATGGATTTGCCCTTCTGCAGACACAGCCCCAGCACCTCCAGCCTCTCCCACATCTCGCTGCCCCATCCACTGCTCCTGCTTTTGGAGCTCAACATCCCTTCTGCTCCTTGCTGGTGCTTATGAAATCTACTGACCCGCTGCTGCTAAATGAAACAGAGTTAAAATTAGCTGCAAAGCAGTATGAAAAAAAGCACTTTCACTCAAGTCATCCAGAAACTAAAAATTATACCAGGATATTTAAAGTCAGAAACAAGAGCCTCAACTTTTTCAGGCTGGCTGCAGTCCCCTGGCACAGGCTGAACCTGACATGAACACAGCATAGCTGACTAGAAAACACATCAAATGGAAAAAAAAAGGCAGGAAGAACACACTCTCACCTCTGAAGTGAAGAACTTTCCCTGCCTCTGCTCAAGTAACACAAAAGGAGAGCTTCTAAATGAATTTTAAATAGGCGAATTGACAGGAGTCTCATCATTAATAGGTTAATTAGAAGAAGCCTTGACATTTCTGCTGCTGTTGCTCTTCAACTCAGAAAACAGACATATGGCTCCAAACTCCCTCTCCAGGCTCTGGTCTGACACCTATTTTGTGTTTTAACTTGTTAGGAAACCAGTTGAGGAGCCACCCGTTCTGTGCCAGGCCTGCGGCAGGAAGCCCTGCAGAGCCCTTGGTGCACAGGTCCTCACTGATGGTTTCCAGGACTCTTAAACCAATGCTCTGTGCTCTCAGACAACTGGCACGTGCTTTTTCACAGCCTAAACACCACCCTGTTGAACACACAGCCTCTATTGCAACACTCAGCAGCCCACAGGGTACTTCTAAGAAGGCCACAGGAGGCAGCAAGTGCCAGAAAACCCTTCATTGAGGGGCTTTAATGTCTGGTGAAAAAATAAAAGACATGGGTCCACAATGAGAAAGAAGGCAGGAAAGCCAGTGGTTTAAATAACTCAAATAATGCAGGGGGGTTGGATCTAGATGATCTTTAAGGTTCCTTCCAACCCATTCCATGATTCTATGACAAAAGAGAGCTCCCACCCTGAAGGACTCCTTGCACACGAGGCTCTGACCCTACAGGCTCAGCCCAGCCAAGGTTTCATCCCTGTAAAAGCTGCTTTCTCCCTCAAGAGGAGCAATTCCTTCTGGGTGCTCTGATAACCATGCTGGCTGTGTGGTGGAGAACATATTTCCACTGGTCACCACCCAGTGAACTTTGCTTGCTGTGAAGAGAACTGACGTTTTACTTCACTCCTTTCGCAAGAGCCATTTCCGGAGCATCCAGTGCTGGCAGCAACTGGAGTACCCAGGGAAAAAAAAAACAAAACCACCAGCCCAAACTGTCTGGCCAAGGAGCTGAAGGAGTTCAAGAATGCTTGTTGGACACTGTTTTTAATTTCCAGTTAGAGAAGTCTTTCTTGGAAAGTTGTAAGATGTAACTTATGGACCAGGCAGAGTTTGCCTGATTTAACCGGGTAAATATTTTAAGCAGGTGTTAATAATAAAATCTGCTGGGCCAAGACTGTTCCCCCCAGGGTTCTTCTGCTTTCTTTCAAGCAGGCAAACAAAGGCTACCTACAACCATCCTGGAACCATTTTTTCCCCCTTTTTTTAAAGGAAGGAGCTGTGGGGTGTTTTCTACTCCCTTTACCAACGCACACGGAGGTTCCCAGCTCCCAAGCCCTGCAGAAATGAGGATGGTTTTTCCCAACCTCCCCTGAAATCAGCAGCTGTTGGGATCTCTGGTATAAAGTACCACAGCCAGGGCAGCCCTTGCTGGCTGAGGAGCAAGCTGAGTGTGCATCATGGCTGCTCGAGCAGCAAACAATTCCCAGGGTTTTGAGTCCCTGCTCCCAAGCTTCCTTGTGTCCCTGGAGCCAGGCTGAGCTCACACCTTTCATCAGGCAGCCTGGCTAGAAACGTGTGGCCTGTCCTGAGAGGAAATAATACCCAGCACCCAGGGCCCAGTAATCAAAGCACTGACAGTCAGCTGAGTTTCCAGGAGAGACACACACACACACTCAATGGGCCCTTTCCTGTTTATTTATTTAATATATTTCTTTTTAATAAACACCAGCTGTGTATAAAATGTGAAGTGAAAGTCTGAGAGCAGATGTGCCACGAGTTGCACTTGGTCCTGTTTTGCTATTTATCACAGAGAAGCTGAAACACCTTCTGGAGGCTGGACCTTACTTTATTTTAAAACAAAGCCCAGCCACTCTCCCCCAAAGCACATCTGTGTTACCAGATCACAGAACGGTGAAGGCTGGAAGGGACCTTAAAGATCATCAGGTTCCAACCTCCCCGCTATGGGCAGGGACACCTCCCACCAGCCCAGGCTGCACAAGCCTCATCCAACCTGCCCTTGAACACCTCCAGGGAAGGGGCTTCCACAGCCTCCCTGGGCAACCTGTTCCAGCACCTTCCTACCCTCATGGTGAAGAATTTCTTCCTGATGTCCAACCTAAATCTCCCCTCTTCCAGTTTAAAACCACTACTCACAAATAACACCCCTAACCTACTGCCCGAGTGGGGTTTAAAGTCATTTTCTGCAGCTAACAAGTCCAGATCTGCACACACACAGAGTTATTAGCTTCTGACAGTTGGTAACAGAGAACAGTGAGAAGGGCTGGGGAGGAGAAAAATGTTTCAGCGTGGTTCCTGTTGGAACAGGTACCAGTGTTACACAAGCAGTGATTGCCCTCGATAGCCACAGAGGGACGGAACCTTGAGGGGCTGTTGCCACGACCCCTGCTCTGACCCTGCCAAAAGGTGCTCAAGAGATGCTCTGGGTCCATCCAGCTCTGGGGAAAAGGCCCAGTCACTTTAAAAACCTGGAGCTGATCCCTCTTCTCCCAGGAAGCAGCAGTGGTTGCACCCCCAACCCTTCCCTCCTCCCCAGGTGAAGAAAACACAGAACAAACAACCGAAACAAAGAGTTTTCCCTCACTCACCTCCCTCCAAACAAATATTTACAGTTGTTAAAATCCACAGGCGCAGGGTTTTAGAAAGGTTTCTTTTAAAAAAAAACCCCACAAACCCACAACCCTCCACAGATCCACAGAGGCTGCATATTAAGCACACGCGACAATCTCTGGTGCATGGGGGGGGCTGTTGAAACCCACCCCCCTCAGCCAGCTCAACAGCCCGACGGGAAGAGGCCACAAACTCCCCAGATCTGACCAAGGCTCAGCAACAACCTGGTGGCACTTCCCACCCAGGGGCTGCTCCATCCCCCCTGCTCCTGCCCCACACCAAGCTCCTGCTTTCCAGGGTGACCAACGCACCCAGCCCCCCAACATCCCCCCCCCCAGTTCTTCCTCACTCTGGGTAAAACCCCACAAATTTCCAGTTTTCTTCGCCCCACAGACAGGCTGGAAGATTCCCAGTTCTCTTCCCAGCCAAAGCCGAGGCTGTGCCTCCTCAGCGCATCCCCTTGCCCCCCTGACCCCCACCCCCAGTTCTGCTGCCCCTCCGGACATGTCACTCTCCCCTCTGCACAGGGTCGCGTTCCCTCCCCAGACTCCAGGGTCTCCTTCACACCACACACCCCAGCAAATCCCCCCCTGGCCAAGCTCGACCCCAGGGGCTCGGTGCTACCAGACCCAACCCCACACGAGGCCCTTGATGTCTCCTCGACCCCCCCCCCACGCCATAGATCCCCCCCAATTCCTCCTCCTCACACTGAACCCCCCCCCCCCCTTCCCTCTCCAAGCTCCCCTCTCCCCACACCCCCACCCCAAACCCCCCAGGGCCCCCAAACCCCCTCGCACCCCCTTACTCCTCACTGAACCCCCCCTGATGTCTCACCCCCGCCCCCCCCTCGCCGGGCCCACCTCAAATCCAGGCCCAGGCCCACCCCTGCCCCCAACCCCGCTTCTCCTCAGCGCCCCCCAACCCCGCTTCTCCTCAGCACCCCCCAACCCAGCCCCCTCCCCGCTTCTCCTCAGCGCCCCCCAATCCAGCCCCCTCCCCGCTTCTCCTCAGCGCCCCCCAACCCAGCCCCCTCCCCGCTTCTCCTCAGCGCCCCCCAACCCAGCCCCCACCCCCGCTTCTCCTCAGCGCCCCCCAACCCACCCCCTCCCCGCTTCTCCTCAGAGCCCCCCAACCCAGCCCCCTCCCCGCTTCTCCTCATCGACGCCCGGTTCCTTTCACGACCCCCCCCCCCCGCTTCCCCTCAAGACCACCCCCCCCGCTCCCCCCCCCCCGTCAACCCCCCCCGCACCACCTCCCCCTCCTCGATCTCCCCCCCCCCCCAACTCCCCTCACCACCCCCTTCCTCACAACCCCCCATTTCCCCTCACGGCGGGGGCGGGGCGCCGCGCCGCCATGTTGTGCCCGCCGCGGGCCCGGCCCCGGGGGGGGCTTCTCCACTCACCGCGGGCCCCCTCGAGCGGCCCGGCCAGGAGCACGGAGAGCAGCAGGAGGGCGGTGGGCGGCGGTGGGCGAGGGGAGCGGGGCGGCGGCGGCGGCGGCGGCGGCGGGGAGGGGGCGGCCATGGCGAGCGCCGCGGCCTCGGTGGCGAGCGGCCCCCAGCGCGGCGGGAGGGGCGAGCGGCGCGCGGCCCGGGGGGCGGGGCCAGCCTTAAAGGGGCCGCGCGCTGCCCGGGGGAGGGGCCGCGCCCCGCCTGGGAGGGGAGGGGGGAGGGGGCGTGCAAAGAGTTGGGGGGGGGGGGGGGGAGGTGGGGGTGCAAAGAGGGGGGAGGGAGTGGGGGTGCAAAGAGGCGGGGGGGGGGGGGGAAGGTGGGGTGCAAAGAGGCGGGGGGGGTGCAAAGGGGGGGGGGAAGGTGGAGTGCAAAGGGGGGGGGAGTGGGGGTGCAAAGAGGGGGGGGGGAGTGGGGGTGCAAAGGGGGGGGGAAGGTGGGGTGCAAAGGGGGGGGAAGGTGGGGTGCAAAGGGGCGGGGGGGGAGTGGGGGTGCAAAGAGGTGGGGGGAGTGGGGGTGCAAAGAGGCGGGGGGGAAAGGTGGGGTGCAAAGAGGCGGGGGGGGAGTGGGGGTGCAAAGAGGTGTGGGGGGAAAGTGGGGTGCAAAGAGGCGGGGGGGAGTGGGGGTGCAAAGAGGCGGAGGGAAGGTGGGGTGCAAAGAGGATGGGGGGGAGTGGGGGTGCAAAGGGGAGGGGGAAGGTGGGGTGCAAAGAGGATGGGGGGGAGTGGGGGTGCAAAGAGGCTGAAGGGGGAGTGGGGGTGCAAAGAGGCGGGGGGGGAAAGGTGGGATGCAAAGAGGCGGGGGGGTGCAAAGAGGCGGAGGGGGGAGGAAGGTGGAGCACCCCCACCCCCCCCAAAGATGGACTCGGCCCCCCCCCCACACAGACACGGGTCTGGGCGCCTCAAACCCTGGGCAGGGCACCACGGAGTGAGCACCCCAACACCATGCTGGGCACCCCAAAGCCCTGCTGGGCACCCCAAAAGCCTGATGAGCACCCCAGCACCCGGTGGGCACCCCAAAACGCTACTGGGCACCCCAAAGCCCTGCTGAGCATCCCAAAGCCCTGCTGGGCACCCCAAAACGTTTCTGGGCACCCCAATACCCTGCTGAGCACCCCAAGCTCTGGATTGAGCACCCCAAACTCCTGCTGAGTACCCCAAGCTCTGAATTGAGCACCCCAAAGCCCTGCTGAGCACCCCAAGTTCTGGATTAAGCACCCAAACTTCTGCTGAGCACCCCAAAGCCCTGCTGGGCACCCCAAGCTCTGGACTGAGCACCCAAACCCAGGCAGGGCACCCCAAACCCCTGCTGAGCACCCCAAGCCCTGCCCTGCTCAGCCCTACTTCCACCTCACCCCAGTGCCACCTGCTGCCCTTGGCTGACCAGTTTCTCCCAGTCCCTAACTGGGAACTACAAGGGCAGGACAAGCTGAGGGTGGCCGGGAACACACCAGGATGTTTTGGGAAAGGTCAAAGTCCCACAGGGACCAAAACCCCCTGGAACCAATGGCCACATTCTCCTAAGCCAGCATCCCAGGGGGCTTCACCCTGGACCACCAGTAGGACCAGTAGCCACCGCCAGTGCATCCCCAGTCCCTGGTGGGCACAGGGAGAGGTTTGGCACGAGGCTGGAGTGGGTTTATTGTGGGATCTGGAGAGGCTGGAATGACACGTGGCACCAACACGGGGCTGGAGGAAGGTGGGAATGTTGGGGTCTCATCCTGCCCCCCCCTGGGAGGAGGTTTGGTGGCTGTTGAGCAAGAAAACAGCTTGACACTTTATTAAATATATTAAATCTTAATCATTAAATAATGGTGGAGGAGGAGGCGAAAGCTGGTTCTGCTGAACATCCCGGTCCCATCCGCAGCTGGAGTGTGGGGGGAATTTTGGGATGGTGGCGAGGGGTGGAGGTTGGAGCTGGGGACAGAGGGCACCAAGACGCTCTGGGAAACACCAAAACATTCCAGAAGACACAAAAATGCTCTGGAAAACACCCAAAACACTCTGGGAAACACCCCAAATACTCCAGAAAACGCCAAAACGTTCTGGGAAACACCAAAACGTTCCGGGAAACACCAAAATGTTCCAGGAAACACCAAAACACTGTGGCAAACACCAAAATGTTCCAGAAAACACCCAAAACGTTCCAGAAAACACAACAAATGCTCTGGAAAACACCCCAAACACTCTGGGAAACACCCCAAATACTCCAGAAAACACCAAAACGTTCCGGAAAACACCAAAACCTTCCAGGAAACACCCAAAATGCTCTGGAAAACACCCCTAGCACTCTGGAAAACACAAAAAAATGCTCTGGAAAACAGCGAAATGCTCTGAAAAACACCCAAAACACTCTGAAAAACAGCAACATATTCCGGGAAACACCAAAACCACTCCGGAAAACACCAAAAACATCGGCAAAGGTTAAAAAGGGCCTGGAAAGTGGGATTGGCAGTGGCTCCTCAGGGAAGGCTCAGGTGGTCCCTGTGTCACGGGGGCTCCTCAGGGTGCAGAGCAGGCGGGGCTGGGGCGATGCCCCCCCCCCCTGGACCACCTTTTTCCCAGGCGGCTCCAGACGCGGCAGCGCTGCCGGGGAATTCCTGGCGCAGCCCGCGGGGTTCCCGCTGCCGCCGCGCCGGGCGGGCAGGTTTGGGCAGCACCCACTGCCTGCAGGTGCCAGCCCAGGGGTGGGTGCCCGAGTGGGGCACGGGGGGCTGCGGTGGGAAATGGTGCCAGTTCTTCCCTTGACCCCCGGGGGGGGGGGGGTTCTGGGTGACCCACCAGCCCCTCTTCCCATCCCAGCCGGAGCGGCGTCGGGTGTCGGATCCGGGGGGTTATTTTTATAACCAAGCTGGAAGATTTCCTCAGTTGCTTTTTTGTGTTTTGTTTTGTTTTCTTTCCTACTTTTTTCTCCCTCTCCTTGCAAATGAAAAAGGCTCCGAGGAGGGGTGGGGAAGGTGGGGGGGGGGTCAGCAAAGCCCCCGCCGTGCCCAGCAGCTGTTCTGGCGTTGGTTTCGCTGCCGTTCCCAGAGCAATCCAGGCACATTCCCGGTGCTCACTGCTCTGGTTTGGGCTTTTCCAGGGAATTGTTGAGCTTCTTCAGTGTCTTTTTAATCCGCAGGGCGGTGAGGCGGGCGGAGGGGCTCTGGTACCAGCACTCCTTCATGATCTTCGCCAGCGCCGACAGCACCTGGGGGAGGCGGAAAAAGAAGGGGAAAATGGAGGGGCTGCATGGGGAACAGAAGTCCAGCTGTGGGGGGAGCTGGAGGAGGGGACTCACCGGGTCGGAGAAGAGGCGGTTGGGGACCACAGGGGTCTGCTGGTCGATGCAGACCACCTTCTTCATGTCCTCAAAGCTGGGGTCGCTGGGGACGGCGTCGAAGAAGGGTGGTCTGTACTCCTCCACGATGCCTGCGGGACGGGGGGTGTCAAGGACAAGGAGTGGGGGGGACACAGGGTTTGCCCCCCTGCCCAGCACGTCATGGGGTGGCCAACACGACTGATCTGGGGGGCCACATGGGACCCCAGGAGCTGGCTGGTGTGATTTGTCCCCTGGTCGTGGCAGTGATGCTGCCCACGGGATGCAGGGCTCCAGCACCGGCTGCACTGCGGGAGCTCACTGGGATGGCACTGGGAGGCTGGAGCTCCAGCACTAGATCCAGCACCAGCTCCAGCACCAGCTCTGGCACCAATGGGGGCTCCAGCTCTGGTGATAACCCAGCCCCAACATGCCCAACAGCTCCAGCACCAGCTCTAGCATCAACCACAGCTCCAGCACCAGCTCCAGACCCCGATGCTGGCAGCCCCCCGACCAGCCCACCAGCCGGCCCAGCTAATCCCCGCTTAGTGCCTCCATATGTCTGGGTGTCCGTGGGGTTTAACCCCCTTGCCCACCCCCAAAACCCACCCACCAGTCCCCTGCACCCCAGGGAGTGAACCCCCAACCTTCCGGGTCCCCTGGATCCCCCATCCCCAACACCCTGGGGCTGCTCAGCTCATCTTGGAGGTTCAAACCACCTCTTGAAGGTCACCCCTTGCACATGGCCTTGGTAATTCGGAGTAAATGTTTAATCTGAAGGAGCCCCAGGGCAGTAAATGAGATTATCCCGGCCAGACTGTGCCTGGGGGGACACCCCCCACCTCCCCCGCGCAACCGCCCACCCTTTCATTAATGCTTTTAACGGACTTTGCTAGCACTGAGCAGCCCCGAGGAGGCTTCTCCGTGGTGTGAGGGACCCTGTCCCCATCCCTGTCCCCATCCCTGTCCCCCAAGCCCAGCCCCGCTGGCCGGAGGTCCCGGCCGGGCCGGTTTCCAGGCAGCGCTCGACGCTGCTTGTTTTCTAATCAGCGCTGAACAAACAAAGCGCTGATTGAGTCTAATGGGCCCTTTAATCAGGGAGCCGGGTGCTGACACTAGATTACAGTGTTTATAATTTACAGCTAATCTGCTGGGCGAAGGGAAGAGAAAAAAAAAAAAAAAAGAAGAAGAAGAAGAAGAAAAAAGAGAAAGAAAAAAACACCGCCAAAAAAAAAACCCCTCACAAAAAACCCGACACACACACACACACACACACACAGAGCCAGCAGAAAAAGGAGGGAAGCAGGGAGGGAGAGCAGCAGTGAGCTGGGAATGTGGGAGTGAGCTGGGAACGTGGCAGTGAGTGGGGAATGTGGGAGCAAGCTGGGAATAACGCAGTGAACTGGGAACACAGCAGTGAGCTGGGAATGTGGCAGTGAGTGAGGAATAAAGCAGTGAGCTGGGAACACAGCATTGAGCTGGGAATGTGGCAGTGAGCTGGGAATGTGGCAGTGAGTGGGGAATATGGGAGTGAACTGGGAACACAGCAGTGAGCTGGGAATGTGGCAGGGAGCTGGGAATGTGGGAGTGAGTGGGGAATGTGGCAGTGAGCTGGGAATAACACAGTGAACTGGGAACACAGCAGTGAGCTGGGAATGTGGCAGTGAGTGGGGAATGTGGGAGCGAGCTGGGAATGTGGCAGTGAGCTGGGAATGTGGCAGTGAGTGGGGAATATGGGAGTGAACTGGGAACACAGCAGTGAGCTGGGAATGTGGCAGTGAGCTGGGAATGTGGCAGTGAGCTGGGAACACAGCAGTGAGTGGGGAATAAAGCAGTGAGCTGGGAACACTCACCGTTGGCCACCGTCCGGCGGGTGATCTCCCAGAGCACCAGCCCAAAGGCCCAAATGTCTGTCTTCTTGTAGGACTCGAAGCAGTCGGTGCGGATCTGCTCGCTCAGCACCTCCGGGGCCATGTAGCGCTTGGTGCCCACCCGGGGGTTGTTGCCAATGTCCAGGTAGTCACTGCCCTGGGAGTGCATGACGGCCAGCCCTGGGGGGGGGGGTCCTGTCAGTGCTGTTCCTGTGGCCCCTGGGTGCTGTATCCCTGGGCCACCACATCCCTGGGGCACCACATCCCTGAGGGACCACATCTCTGGGGCACCACATCCCTGGGACACAGCATCCCTGGGGTGCCACAAGCCCAGGTTACCACATCCCTGGGGCACCACATCCCTGGGGGACCACACCTTTGGGCCACTGCATCCCCGGGCCACAGCTTCCCTGGGGTGCCACAAGCCCAGGTTACCACATCTCTGGGGTACCACATCCCTGGGGCACCACATCCCTGGGGGACCACACCTCTGGGGCACTGCATCCCTGGGACACAGCATCCCTGGGGTGCCACAAGCCCAGGTTACTGCACCCCTGGGGCACCACATCCCTGTGCCACCGTGTTCCTGGAGTTCCATACCCCCATGCCATCTCTTCCCTGTGTCACTTTGTTCCTGTGCCACCACATCCCTGTTCCACCACATCCACATGTCATCCCATCCCTCTGCCACCACATCCCTGGGGTTACACATCCCTGTACCATCCCTGTGCCACCCTGTCCCTGTGCCACCCCATCCCCAGGGTTCCACACCCCCCTGTCTCACCCAGGTCAGCGATGCAGCACTGCCGGTTGCTTTTCACCAAGATGTTCCTGCTCTTCAGGTCACGGTGGGCGATGGCGGGTTTGCCCTGGGTGCCAAAGATCTCCACGTGGAGGTGGACCAGGCCACAGATGATGGAGGAAGCCAAGCCCAAGCAGGTCTCCACATCCAGGGCTGTCCTCTGCAGGTAGTCATAGAGCGACCCGTTCTCATGGTAGTGGGTGATGAGCCAGAGCTGGGTGCTGGAGTTCCTTGATGTCATGTCAGAGGCGATGAAACCTGGGTGGGGAGAAAACCCAGGACCATTGAACCACCACACAGCCCCCCTCACAGCATCCCTCACAGCCCCCTTGCCCCCCCACTCACCCAGGATGTTGTCGTGCCTCAGGAGGACTGTGTTGTAGATCTCTGTCTCGCGGAACCAGGACTGCTCGTCCCGGGAGGAGAAGATCTTCACGGCCACGCTCTCCCCGTGCCACACACCTCGCCACACCTCGCCATAGCGTCCTTTGCCTGTCCCAGCACCGTGTCACACAGCCCCTCCAGCCCCCCCAGGACACCGTGAGGAACCCAGCTCCCAGTGGGGTGGCACAAGGTCCCTTGACCTTGGCCGACAGCCACGCGCCCACCCCGCCACCCTCCATCTCCATCACCAGGATGGGGGGAGATCTCAGGGTGTCTACAGGGTTTTGGCTGAGATGGCCACAGAATCATAGAATCATGGAATGGTTTGGGTTGGAAGGGACCTTCAAGATCACCTAGATCCAACCCCCCCTGCATGGGCAGGGACACCTCCCACCAGCCCAGGTTGCTCCAAGCTCCATCCAACCTGCCCTTCAACACTTCCAGGGATGGAACAGCCACAGCTTCCCTGGGCAACCTGTTCCAGAGTCTCACCACCTCCATAGTGAAGAATTTCTTCCCCATGTCCAACCCAAATCTCCCCTCTTCCCCCTTGTCCTCATCACTACATCGTCAGCTCCAAACCCCCCATCCCAAGTCTGGCCTTGTGGTGCCACCACTGGCTGCTGCAAGGAGGGGTCTGGCACCCGCTGGGGCACCAGCTGGGGGGGTCCAGGGCAGTCCCCCCAACCCCTGGCTGCTCTCCTTACCCACGCACTCCACCAGGGTGATCTGCCGAGCCACCGTGCGCTGCACCAGGAAGGGCAGCCCTGACCCACTGCCCGTCGTGCAGTCGTCGTTCAGCAGGTCCTGCACAGCCAGGGGGGTGTGGGGTCAGCACATCCCTCCTCTCACACCTCAGGGACATTTTGGGGGGTTCCCCAACCCCCCTCCCGGGAGCTCACCCACCTCCATAGTGCTGTCTCCCACCATGGATGCCTTCAGCATGAGGTCCATGTCCTCCAGGTTGCTTTTCTTCTGGCGGTGCTGGGCCACCTTCCAGCAGAAGAGCGCCGTGAGCACGGCGAGGACGAGGAGGGTGAGCAGGGGGACGAAGATCATCAGGAGGAGGTTGGGCAGGGAAGGTGCCTTTCCCAGGGCCTCTTCTCCTAGGGGGGAGGAAACAATGGATGGGAGCATGCAGGCTTGGACCTCAAAGGGTGGAGGTCTTGGTGCTTGGGGAGGGTGGCTCTGAATTGAGGCCAACCCCATGGGTGGCAGCTCTGCAGGCACAACCCAAGAAGAGACAACCAAGGACATCTCCCTGACCCTGTCCCACCTGGGAAAGGGTGACCCTGGAGGTGCTGAGTGAGGAGGGGGTATGATCTGGAGACCCAACCCTATCGCCAGCAGCATGGGCAGCTCTGCCCTTCTCCCCTCCATGCCCCCATACCTTGCAGGAAGATCTCCAGCTCAGCGTTGCACATGCTGGAGTTGCAGCACCTGGTGCCATACTGCTCCGTCACGGACGTCCGGCAGTTCTCCAGGATGTTCTGGGAGAAGCAGCCCCGGTGCTGGGTGATGGTCCCTTCCTCCTTCCTCTTGCTGACAAAGCAGACCTTGCCCGTGCAGGTGGGCAGGCTGCAGTGTGGCACGTCACAGGCACACAGCAGCTCATCTGCAGGGGTGAGGACAGGGGACATGGTGTCATGGGGCCAGCCCAGGGCATGCTGGTGGCACTGGGGACAGTGACACCTGCCCTAGAGACTCTTGAACCAAATTTTGAGAGTGGGAGACTTGGAACCACCATGGTCCAGGCTGGAGAAGGTCACTGTGGGTGCTCAACGAGGTCTCCCATCCTGAGACCCTGTGGAAAATGGCTTGATCCCAGCTGGGACCCAAGTGCCAGCCCCAGTTTTGGAGGTCACTTGTCCCCACACCCCTGGTGGGGCAGCAGAGGGGCCATGCAGGGGACACAGATCCAGCCCCACCAGCTGGGATTAACCTCTGGCTCACACCCAGCATTCCTAGGGAACGTGGGAGCATCCTGCTCTGGAGCTACCCATGGGAGCTGGATCCCAGGGGGCAGGATGGGTCCAAAAAGCCCCAAACTCAACCAGTGCCTCCCGAGGGAAGCACCAGGGGGACCCTCCCTTTCAGGACCTGGGTGCTGAACCTGGGGTCCTGCCCAGAGCTTTCCCTGGCACAAGGGGAGGCCGCGTTCCCGACCTCCCGGTTTAGCTCTGCCCTTTGGCACAGAAAATATCCCTCCTGGAATGAGAGGGTCGAGCGCGAGGGCAGCCAGAGGGGGTGAGGGGACAGACAGGCTGCAGGGAGGGGACAGACAGCTGTGACCACCCCTTCCTCCTGCTCCCCTTCACCCCGTCCCGGTGCCAGGGCCGTGGGGTGGGCAGGGGGCTGCGTGGGTGAAGCCCTGGGGGTTGGTGGCCCTGTGGGCAGGATGGGGACTCGGTGGGGATTTGTCCCCTCCATGGGCTCTGCTGCTCCCCCCTGCCCAAGCACCCAGCCTGGATCCATCCCTGGTTCCCCCTGATGCTCCACCAGGGTCCTGAGCTGCTCATCCCTGCTCCCCACCATCACCCCCGGGGGAAAAAAGCCCATTTTCAAGCCCGTGCCTGCCACCCTTTCCCCATCTCCCCTCCCGTGACGTCAAAGCACTTGATGAACCGTAATTAATTAAGCTGAAATCCTCTCTGGGAAGGCAGGACACCGTCCCAGAGGGGAGAAGCCACTCACTGGGGACAAAGTGAGTCCCCCAGGAGAGCTGGCACCAGCTGCCTTACTTTGAGCAGACGAGGAGGGCTGAGGGGGGTTATTTTCACCCCGTGTGTGGCACGGGGGGCGTTGGGCACCTTCACCTTCACCGGGACCCCTCGGTACTCACCGGCTGTGAAGCCAAGGGACAAGGACAGGAGGGACAGGGACATCAGGGCCAGCACTGCCAGGCCACAGGCTCTGCACGGCATCGTCCTGTGGAGAGCAGACGGGTGAGAGGGACCCCTCTACCCCCTGGACCCCCACACGGCCCCTGCAGCCCCTGTACCCCCTGCATCCCCCCCCAGCCCCGCCAGCTCCCCCAGCCCCTGCATCCCCCCCAGCCCTCCTCAGCTCCCCCAGCCCCTCCACAGCCCCCCCAGCCCCCCAGCCCTCCATAGCCCCACAGGCTGGATGTGCCACTTCCAAGACGAGTTGGGCTCTGGACGTCCTGGCTCCGGCCCTTCCCAAGAGTGGATCCCAGGGATCTGATTTTAGGGGACCTCCTGATCCCGAGGTGCATGGCCCTCAGGTTGGGAGTGCTCCAAAACCAGGACCTCACCACGGAATGTATCAGTGACACGAGCTGAGGGCAGCCAGACATTCCTCCCCTGCACCTCTGGGGGGGAAGTTTTGCTGCTTTTTCTTTTCTTCCTAATTTGTTTTTTGCTTTTTTTTTTTTTTTTACTTTTTTCTTCTAAAAGAGCCATTTCTGCCAAGCCAAACATGGGGGGATGTGGGGGGGAGGGGGGAGCCAGTGCTGCCCCCCACCCTGTTCACATGGCCAGGGGCTCAGAGGGGGCTCCCCAGCCCCTTCCCTTGGTTCATTCTTCGTCGTTCCCGACATAAACACGCCAAAGTCGCCGTTTCCTGCAATTGAAGGAGCCCGGCCCAGGCTGCTGGGACAGGAATCAAGATTGTTTAGATTCTGCCCTTGATGGGGAAGCTCAGTCACGCACGCCCGGCCCCGAGAGCACCCGCGGCCGTGGGTGACCCGGGCGGGCCCCGGCGTCAAAACCGGCTTTTCCTCCCCAAAATAGCTGCCTCGGCTGTTGCTGGAAGGAAACAACCAGTGGGTGCTGGGGCTGGAGAAGGGGTCTGGGATGAGGTGTCCAGAGGGATTCCCAGAGTGATTCCAGGAGCAATTCCCAGGGTGATTCCTGGAGCGATTCCTAGAGCGATTCCCGGAGCAGTTCCCGGAGCGATTCCGGGCGCGGTTCCCGGGCTCACCTCTGGCTGAAGCAGCTGCTGGTCCCTTGGCTGCCCCGGGATCAACTTTGGTTTAAAATTAAACTCCCCCAGACGTGGCTGCAGCTCCTGAGCCTCCACGATGCTCCTTTCCTTGCAGATCCCCAAAGCCACAAATCACATCTTTTCTTTTAAAGGGGAATCCGAGACTCCCGGTGGGGAATTCCCTCCTCGGAGACAATTCCATCAAATCCCAAGCTGTCAGATGGCTGTGGGATCTTTGCCAGGAAGCACCAAGTGGTTGGGACCTCACCCCAAACTTCACTGGACGTGTGACAACATCGCCTGGATGGCAAAGCTGTTTGACACCCCCTGGACCCACCGGTGCCGGAGGGATGGATGCAGTTCCCAGCTCCAGGACCTGCATGGGTGGGCTGTGCTGCCCGGACCCCTCTGGCCACCCATGGGTACAAACCAGAGATGCAAAACGAGCAGTGATCCCAGCCCATGTCCTGCTCTCCGTGGGGCCAGTGTTGGATATTGGGCAGATTCCTGCCCCGAGGCTGTGCCTGGGCTCTTCCCAACTTTGTTTCAGGCGCTTTGCTCCACAACTGGAGCCTCTGGAGCTGCCCTTTTAGCTCTTCCTCACCCATCCCTGCTTGGGGGGACCCAGGGTTTGGCTTGGCTGGAGGATGAAGCCCCCTCAGTGCCCCACACCTCTCACCCAGCCCCAAACCAGGCAGGGTGTCAACTTTCCCTCATTTTTTCCTCCTGCCTTTTCGAAATACACCCAAATTCCCTGTTTCCCAGCTCAGCTCTGGGCCTTTGGTACCGGCTGTTTGTTATTGCAGCACTTTAGCCAGGACCTGGGGACTGATCCTGTTGCTCCTGCACTGGTGTAAATCCGGATTTCTGCTCCTGGCTCTGCCAGAGCCCTGATCCCAACCCCTGCCACGCTGACGTCAACCCCGCTGTCCCACCACACGTGAAAGAAAACGGGGCCAAATCCAGATTTCGCCTGCTCCAGGGTTACCCAGGAGGGAAGTGCTGAGCTGGGTACCTCTCTGGACCCCTCCAGCCGCCCAGAACCTCCCCAACTCACCTATGGCATCCACGTCCCGTGGCGCTCCCCAATCCCAGCGAGATGCTCCCGGTCCCGAGCTCGGAGGCAGCAGCTGTGGTTCAGCTCTGTGCCCTGCGCCCCGGCTTGGAGGAGCTTCATGGGGCTGTTCCCCCTTCCCCGTGCCTGTCTTGGCCCCCCAGGGCCTCCCGTGGCCTCAGTGTCTCCCGTCCCAAGTGAGGAAAGGTCCCCGTTCCCGTCCCAGCTCCGGGGGCTCAGCCTGGAGGTCCCGTTGTCCGAGCGCAGCCGCTTGTCGAGAGCTCTGGGGTCTGGATGTGGGAGAAGTCAAAAGAAAAAAATGTTTCTTATTACTGCCTCTTCCTGCCTGGCTTCTCTCCACCACTCCCAGCTAATAAAGCATTTCCTATTGCTGAGCACACATCCACGGCCGCCCGCCCTTCCTCCCGCGCACCGGGCCCCAGCTCCATCCTGGTTCCTCTCTCTCGGCCCGTTCCTGCAGTCCCTGTCCTTCCCTGGGAGCTTTCCCACCTCATTTCCTGGCTCTGAAGGCAAACCCAAGCCCTTGGTGGGGGAACGACCATCACGGCTCCTTCTCTGAGCACCTGAAGGTCTTTGGCAGAAAGGCAGCTGGTTGCTTTGGGGACCAATTCTTGGGAATATGGTTTAACAACAGACTTGGTGGAGCTGGGTTAGTGGTTGGACTCGATGACCTTCAAGGTTTTTTCTACCCAGAAGGATTCTGTGGCTCTGGAACACCAGGGATGCTGTACCCCAGCTGTGGGCACAGGGCTGGGCTGTGGTGGGGCCATGGGGACTCACATGGTGCCTCCAGTCCTTGAGGTGCCACAGAGCCAGTGCTGGGACATGGGTGATGGGGCCGTTCCCATGGGGAACCGGGCACTTCCCACACCCCCAGGACCCACAGGGGCTGTGGAAGAGCCACTTCCCCTTTTGCCACACGGGGCTTGTTTTTTGGGCCACCCCACCCTCAGCAGCTCCATCCCCCTCCTGCCCCTCTCCAGCTCCTTTCCAAGCCCCACTCCTGCCCTTCTCCAGGCACGGTGACCCACTCCCACCAGCTGGCATTGCAGCCTCTTTCCTAATGAAGTTCTGGGGCCTGGTTTCCCTCCCTGTCCCCCACCCCATCCCCAATTCCACCAGGAACCCACCGGGCAGGCAGAGCCATGGCGAGGGAGCCGGGGGCAGCTGCGGAGCTTTGAGGCCGCGCCGGCCGCCTCTCTCCCCTGCTATCGCCCGTCATCGAGGAAGTTCAAACAAACAAAAGCACAAAACCAGGATAAAACACCAGGGACCTTCACTCGGGACCTTGTCCGGGCCGGGACTGGGAGGTTGGTGGAGCCAGCGAGGGGGAAATGGGCAGTTTCCATCTGATAGGAGCAGCCCAGGAGGAAGCGGGTGCCTCCAGACCCTTTATCTCTGTGACCATCGTTGCTCCGGTCTCAGGGATCCAACCAACCAGTGGCTGCTCCCAGGGTTATTCCTGGAAGGATCCTCTGTCCTTGCTGCCTCCCACAGGCACCCGGTGGGCGCCAGCACCCCGGCTCTCCAGCCAGGGCTGGTGCCAGCTGCTTTGATCCCTGGGCTTTCATCTTCCAAATGGAGCAGCTCCAGCTTTTCCACAACAATTGTCGCCAGGGAGGGGATAAATACTTGCTTAAAAACTTCTAAAAGTTACTAAATCCTAAACCCAAGCTACTCAAAGGGCAGGGATGGGCGGGATGGCTGCAGCTCTGGGGGAAAACAAATCCCTCCAGAACCAGGACCACCCTCCTCAAAGCCAAAACAAGACTTTCCATCATCATTTGGGTGCTGTGGTGTCATCCCGCATCCAGCTGGGTTTCATGGAGAGGGATGAGGGGCCGTGGAGAGCCCCACTCTCCCTTCCCTCCCCCCAGGTTTGTGCCAGGGCTGCTCCATGTGCTGCCACCCCCGGCTCAGCTGCCAGAGTGTGGCCACGTGCCGGGAGCCCAGCACAAGCCAAGAGCTGGAGGGAACAGGCAGGGAGGTCACGGCTCCCTCCCCAGGAGCATCCATCCCGTGACTCGGCTCAAACCTCCCAGTTCCTCCCCCAAAAGTGGAGCCCCAGTCTAAAAGTGGGGATTTGTCCCCCTAGAAAAGAAGGGGAGCGGGCTCTGTCTGGGGCTGTGGGTTCCTGCCTGGCCCACAGTGAAGGATGAGCCTCCTTCAGACCTGGGTAACCAGGTCATCAACCCCCATAACCAAGTGGTTCTCACCATGGGTCACACCCTGGGTGCTCAGGTGCTGCAGGAGCCCGGGTGGTGGCTCAGGGTGACCAGCACCCTGGTGTCCCCTTCCCACACCCTAGGATAGAGCTGGATTTAAGAGGAGCTCAACACGTGGGGAGCTTGAGCTCACTCCTACTGTGGCATTTCACATCCCAGGGCCCGTGGGCATCAGACAAAAATCCAGCTGCACAATTCCCTGTGGGAGCAGGGCCCACGGGACTGTGTGGGTGAAGGTGAGGGATTCTGGAGGATGAGTTGCTTGGGAATGGGGACCCCAGGTCTGCTGGGCTGCAGGGATGGAGCCCACGAGCAGCCAGGTTCAGTTTCCAGCCTGTGCCTGGCACCCAGAGCTCCCCTTAACCCTCCCACAGAAATGCTTCTCCAACCCCCTGAACCTCAGGTTGTCCACCTGCAAACCCAGGAACAGGCAGGAATGGGGAAGGTAATGTCACCAAGGTGGTGACGGGGTGGACAGGGGATGCTGGCAGCCCGGGGGCCGTGTGGCTGCTAGCCTGAGGAGCAGCCCTGAGCTTTATTCATTAAATCAATCCTGTTGACATGGCAACTGCTCCAGTTTAATCTGCAGGGCCTCGCTCCGCCACGCGCGGCCAGATGCGGAGCTCAGGAAGATCAAAGAGGCAAAAAAACCGAAAGGAAGAGAAAAGACGAGAGAAAAAAGAGCCACTTCTGCCACAAACCTGCTCGGGTAGCTCTGGAGAAGGGGCTCAGTGCAACCAGAGCCAGGCCAGGGGGGTCACCATGGAGGTGGGGGAGCATGAGGGGCTGGGCAGGGACTTGGGGGACCTGGGGACGCGGGGGGTGGGACATCTCCACTGGGTACATCCACGGTACCCTCTTCCTTGGCATCAGCAGCCTGCCAGGGAGGGACACCACCCTGTGCCAAGAGCCAGCAGGTCCAAGGGGACAGCGGGGACCTCTCCACTCCCGCCTTAGCCCTTCTTCCCTTCTTTCTTCTTTTTCTCCTCTTTCTTCGCCTCCTTGGCCGCTTTCTTCTCCTCCTTCAGCTCCTTGTACCTCCACTTGGGTGGCTGCAGCAGGTTCTTGTCCCTCTTGCGCCGATGCCGCTCCTTGGAGGTGGCGGGTGGGCAGGAGTCTTTGCTCACTTTGATTTTGGGGACGGGTTCTCCCGGGAAGATGACGTTCCCGCAGCGGAGGCGCCGGGGCAGGAAGCTCAGGAAGCCGCCGGCCGGTTGGCGAGGGGGCAGGAGCCGGATCTCTGACACCACTTGGCCGTTGCAAGAGGCCATGCTGGAGCAGGAGCTGGAGTCTGTCTCGGCGTCCAGATCCAGCTCGTGCTCCCCCAGGATCTCCGGGACGGACAACCTGCGCTTGCCCACCTCGGGGGGGCTGTCAGGGCAGATGGTTTGGCAAGCAGTGGCCACGAAGGGGCTGGCGAGGGAGGTGGTCATCCTCACCATGTGGTCCATCACACCGTCCTCCTCCGGGTCGTGGGGGAAGTTGAAGGTGAACATGGATTGGATCTTCTCCGACAGCCTCTTGCTCGTGGATTTGGGACCCACGGCTTTGGCCACCAGCTCGGCCAGGGCTGGCCACTCGGGCTGGTACTGGGAACCGAACTGCTCGGCCCGCGGGCGCCGCAGGAGGCTCCGGATCCGCACGGTGGTCTCGAAGCGGCCGGTGAAGGCTGCCCACTCCCTGGCTGTCTTCCCCTTGACAGGATCTGCTGCTTCCAGGTCTGCTCCTGGAAACAGCAGGATGCAAAGAGCATCACCACAGCGTCCTACCCCAGGGCTCGGAGGTAAGTGCTCCCCTGTGCTTGGCACTGGTGAGGCCACACCTTGGATCCCGGGGTCAGTTTTGAGTCCTTAATGGCAAGAAGGACTTGGAGGGGCTGGAGTGTGTCCAGAGAAGGGCAACAGAGCTGGGGATGGGGCTGGAGCACGAGGAGAAGGGTTTGGAGAGCTGAGGAAACTAGAGGTGTTCAGCCTGGACAAAAGGAGGCTGAGGGGAGACCTTCTTGCTCTCTACAACTCCCAAGGAGGCTGGAGCGAGAGGGGATTGGTCTCTTCTCTCAAGGAAGAAGCAACAGGACAAGAGGAAATGGCCTCAAGTTGTGCCAGGGAAGGTTTAGATTGGATATTGAGAGAAACTTCTTCACTGGAACAGGTTATTAAACACTGGAACAGGCTGCCCAAGGTGGCAGTTGAATCCCCATCTCTGGAGGTCATAAAATCATAGAATTATAGAATCATTAAAGTTGGAAAAGACCTCCAAGATCAAGTCCAACCATCAACCCAACCCCACCACGACCACTAAACCATGTCCCGAAACGCCACTTCTAGACATTTTTTGAACACCTCCAGGGGTGGTGACTCCACCACTGCCCTAGGCAGCCTGTTCCAACACTTGACCACTCTTTCAGTAACAAAATTGTCCCTGATATCCAATCTATCATGTTTAAAAGGTGTTGCAAAGCCATGGAGATGTGGTGCCGAGGGACACGGTTTAGTGCCAGACTCGGTAGGGTTGGGTTAACGGTTGGACTTAATGAACTTAATGACCTTCATGACCTTAAAGGTCTTTTCCAACCAGAACAATTCTGTGATTCTGGGAAGTGTGGGGCCAGCAGCAACTCCTCCCCTTCCCAAAAGATCCTGGGAAGCCCCTGGGGAGCTGCTCACCCGCCAGGATCAGGGCGGCCACGCAGTCCTGTCGCCCCTGCACCGCCGCCTTCATCAGCGCCGTCAGGCCCCGGGGGTCCCTCTTGTCCACCTCCAGCATGGGGTAGTAGTTGAGGAGGTAGTTGACTATGGTGATGTGTCCTTAACAGCCAGAGAGAAGCTGCGTTAGGGTTTTGACAGTGAAAAAGTGACAACTGCTGATGCCCTTGGCAGGAAAACAGATTTCACAACTGCATCTCGGGAGGTTGCAAAAATGCAGAACTTGGAGGGACCAGGACTGAAAGGGTTTGGCTGGAGAACCAGCTGCTGCAGCAGAAGATGCAGGAAAGAGTCCAAAACTGCAGAGAAGCCCATCAACCCCAGTGAGGAAAACGTGGGAATAAAGGGTGAACCCCACTTGGAGACCCTCCACTGGATAACGGGGGTGGAGGGAGCTGGTCCCTTCTGCTGTAACGAGGAAACCCATCGTGACCAGAGATTTGGTCCCTACACGTGGTGTTGACCAGGGTGGACCTTGGTGCAGGTAAATCCCTGCAGCTCACGGGGCTTCCTCAGAGCACGTGGGGCAGCTCCACGGGGCTGCTCCGGCGGGATGCGTTGCAGGAGGAGAACGTTGCTGTAGGAACCCCCGCCAGCCCCAAAAAAGTGCCAAGTTAAGGGGAAGACGTGGATGGGGAGGGTCACGTCCCATGGGAACATTGGCTTCCCCGGTGGCTCATTGCAGGGTTTTTGGAGGGGGAGTCCAGGGGTCCCCAGCACGGTCCCTACCTGCCTGGGCTGCGATCATGAGGGCCGTGTTCCCGTCCTTGTCCTGCTGGTTGACATTTATGTAGGGGCACTTCTGCAGCAGGGGCACAATGTCCACAAAGCCCTTGTAGCAGGCCACCATCAGCCCGTTCTGGAGAGGGGACACACTCAGCACCAGGGCTGCAGCTCCCCAGAGCCCCCCATGTCTCCCCTCCACCCCAAACCAGATGGGAGGATGGATGAGGTTCTGCTCCAAGGATCAACCCAGGAGACCCCATCCCTTCTCAAAGCCATCCCACCCAGAACTCTCCCTCCTGCCCCATCTGCTTTAGCAGCCTCCACCCTCCAGAATTTCCCTGTTCCCAGGAAATCCTCTCTTTGCTCCACAGGGGGTCTCCCCAGCCACTCACCCTCCCGTTGATGTCCAGCTCCATGGCCTCGCTCCGGCTCACCCCTCGCTCCAGCCTCTCCTGCACCAACCTGGCATCGTTCTTGGCGCAGCACTGGTAGAGGCTGAGGTCCCCATCCCCACCAGCCCTTGGGGATGGCTCGTAGCAAGGGTAGACAGAGTCATCAGAGCAGACACTGCTGGTGTCTGAGGGCTCTGACTCGCTCTTCTCCTCATCCCCCTCCTCCTCGTAGTGCAGCTCTGGGTCAGAGGGGTCCAGGCTGACCACGGGGGCTGCAGCATTTTCTCCTCCACCGTGGGCATCTGTCATCCGGGCCGGCCAGGGGGAACGAGCCCAGCTTGGCCCCAAGCCCTGCCTGGGGCCAGGAGCCTCTCCTGGGGGACAAGAGGATGCTCCAAGCTGGTCACTCACCACTGTGGGGACACAGAGCAGGCGTGGGAGCCACCCCAGCCCCAGCTCCCCTTGGCTGTACCCAGTACCAGGGGGAAGGGCACGTCTCCATCCATCCCTCCTGGTGCCAGGCTCGACCCTCAGCCCTCCCCACTTCACTGCTGCACATCAGGGCAGCTCCAAAGCCTTTTCCCGGCAGCAGAGTTGGAGAAACCCACAGGGAGAAGGGTTAAATCTGGCTCCTTCTGAGGCTGGAGCAGCTCCCAGCTCTGAGGAACCCCTTAAACTGCACAGCCCCTGGTGGTGGCAGCCCTGGAGCAGGGACAAGCTGCCTGCAGCCCAGCAGCAGGAATGAAACCAGTTTGCTTCTCATTAGAAGCTGACCACTAATTGATTGGTGCTGGGAAATTAAGAATTCCCCATTCCATGCAGCTCTCCCACCCCTCTTAGACATCCCAAAGCTGGCACTGGGGATGAGGGACACTCTTCTCTTACCTGGGACTGCTCAGACCTTCCCTGTGGGTCCCTCTGGGGCTGGGCAGCATTACAGCTCCATCTGGGAAAAAAAGACTTTGCAGGAGAGGGCAGGAAATCAGCCCCAGCCTCTGGAGTCAGGGAGTGGTTTCTGCTCTGGGTCTGAGAAGCCCTTGAGCCCTGTGATGACCAGCACGTTGCCGTGGGCTCAGCACCCCAAGGTGTCTTTATTTAAACTGTTGCTTAAAATGGCTCCATCCAGCCTGAGCAGGATCAGAGCTGCTTGGACAGGATTTAGCATCTTGAGCTGAGGAGCTGCTGGGAGCCCTGGGCTGGACTTTTCTACCTGTCTCACCTCAGTCAGAAGCTGCTGGCTGAGCAGCCCCCATCGGCTCAGCTAAACCCTCCCCCAGCCCCCACCAGCTCCCCAGACGTGCAGGTGGATTTATTTGCTGATGGGATAAACCTGGGAGCTGCCTTCAGCCAAGGGCACAGACACCCACACTGCAGGTGCATTAAATAACCTCTGTGATGCCCCTCCAGGTGCCTGGAGCCTCCAGCCCACCCTCTCCAGCCTCCAGCCCACCCCTTCCTCCTGGAATCCAGTGCCAGAGCCTCAGGACACCAGTGAGCAGGGGCAGCTGGAGTCCAAGAGCTGCAACAACCACTTTCCTGAATTCCATATAAAACCTGGCTGCTCCCTTATCTCCATCTATTAAAGGGTTTTTTTTTGGTGTTGTTGGTGGTTTTTTCCCTGGCTGCTGAGGCAGGGGGGCCAGCTGGCCCGTGGGAGCTGGGAAAGGGCACTTCTAGGCCCTGGATCAGCAATTTTCATGGCAAAAAGGGGGAAGTTTGGTCCCAGGGCAGCTCGTGGGCGGCCCCGTTCCCCATTTAGAGCAACCACGGAGGCAGAGTCCCAGAGGTCACTTTTTTTTGGCAGCCTCCAACAGGAGGATCCGGAGGACGTGAGGGATCCCAGCTGCTCCCTCTGTGCTGGGATCATCCTGCTGGGAAGGACCCGCCGAGGATCCCGGTGCTGAACATGAGGCTCCCGCTGCCGAGGGCTGTGGAGCCAGAGCTGGGCTCTTGCTCCTGCCGTGTCCCCCCCAAACCCTGGTGTCACCCCAGCTGTGCCCATCCCTGCCAGGGACCAGGACCTGTTCCCAGCCCCTCAGCACCACGTGGAGCTGGAGCTGCCACCCCCCCCAGCACCGGGGGGGACCCTGGGTTGTGCCCGATCCCTGAGGAAGCCCCAAAACCCGACCAAGCCCCTCGCTCAGGGGCTTGAGCCCCCCCTGCCTTGCTGGGGATGGTGTGGCCAGCGCCGTGTCACCCGCTGTGACACCTCCCGCCCCGTGGTCACCCTCCCGTGCTGCCTTATCTCGGGAGAGGACCGGGAGCAGCTTTGGGGCTTAGGGCGTTATCCGAGGAGCTCCGGGCCATAATCTGCCGCAAGCGAGAGACCCTGAGCCGCTTGTGTAAGGATCAGGTCGGGGGACCCCGGGCTCGCCCCCTGCCCCCCGGGCTGCCCCCACCCCCCCCAGGCTCACCCCCCACCCCCGGGCTCACCCCCCACCCCCGGGCTCACCCCCCACCCCCGGGCTCACCCCCCACCCGTTTTCCGGAGCCTTCGCTCAGGGGTTTCCCCCAACCCTCGGGGGGTCCCTTTGGGCTTCACCGCAGCCTTGGGGTGGCCAGACTTGGGAGGGGACAGGCGGGGTGGCACCAGGGGACATCTCCCGAGGAGCCTTTTGCTCCTGGAGGGGCTTTGCAGAGCCCCCGGCTGCCACCAGGGGATGCCGGAGCCCGCGGGTGGGAGCGGGCCGGGGGTGGGGGGCGGCTCCGGGTCGGGACCGGCACAACCTCCGCCTCCCGCCCGGCTGGGAAAGCTCCGGAGACCCCCCCCGGGAGAGCGGGGGGCTGGCTGAGGGACTTGGCTATAGTGTTGTTATTATTATCCTTTATTTCTTTAAGAAGTTTGTTCACAGCCGGCGTGGCATCCTCCCAGATGTGAGGGCATCCTCCCAGATGTGAGGGCATCCTTCCAGCCATCCTGGCATCCTCCCAGATGTCACAGCATCTTCCCAGATGTGAGGACATCCTCCCAGCCATCCTGGCATCCTCCCAGATGTCACGGCATCCTGCCACACTTCATGGCATCCTGGCCCATCCTCTCAGGCTTCACCACCTGCACCTGAGCCCCTCTTGCCTAGGAACCTTTCCCTGAAGGCTACCCTGGGCAGAGGGAAGAGGTTGAGGCACCAGCTTGGAGATAAATAACCCAGCTGAGAGGTGGAAACGGCCACGGGGAGAGGGACACCCCTGCCCAGGGGGTGGCTCCTCTGCAGAGCATCTCCCGGTGAACCCGGGCACTAAATCACTGAGCTGGGATCCAGGAGCACCCATGCAGGTGGGGGTGGGGGGTGAGAAGGGGCTGGAGGACAATCCTGATCTTTCACCCCTTGCCCAGGATCCTTCTGGGAGCACCAAGCCCGGTGGTCTGGCCCAGGTCACTCATCCCTCACTGCCTGGTCATCTCCATCACAAAACCAGGGCGCAATAACTCAGCACGGAAGGGAAGTGGAGGGGTTTGATTTAAACCCAGGGACGGGCTCTCCCCACCCTGGCCCTCCTCGCTGTGGCCAGGGCTGGGTCACAGGAGTGTGGGGACATGGTGACACCCTTTGCCACATCCAGCCCTCCTGGGTGATGATGCCCAGGGAAGGAAAGAGCAGAGTGACAGGGAAAGGGCAAGGACGTGTCCAGTGTGTCCCAGCCCTGCTCCCAGCCCAGCTGTAAATCAGTGGTGGGTGTCACCATCCGAGGTGACAAGGCCAGCCCCTCTCAGAGGGCCGGGGCAGCACAAACCTGGGGTCAAGCCATGATTTACACCTCGGTGGCCGTTCCTGGAGCTGTTCCCGCAGCCCCAGCAAAGCCTGGAGCAAGGAGGGATCTGCTGGATCTGTGAGCCGGGAGGTTTCTGCACCAACGGTGCAAAATCCCATCCTTGGCCTCTCCCAGGGAGACCAAAACCATCCCTGTCTGCCTGCATCCCTCCTTCTGACCCAAAACACAGAGGAAGGGGGGTTGCCAAGAAATGTCACCTCCTGCCACCAGCGAGGACGAAGCAGCTGGTGCATCCGTCCCATCACCTTGGGGCTGGTGGGACAATAACTCCTTGTCTTCTACCTGCCTGGTGCCACTCTGGGACATCCCGGGAGGTGCCACAGGCTGAGCAGGGAAGCCACACGCCTCCCCGCTCCAGCACATGCTCAGGAACGGGGGATTTCACCGGGATTTACCTCGAACACACGTTAAGATCATAAAGCGCTTTATCCCGCGCGGCACGTCGGCCGTGGGGGCTGCACGGGGAGCTCCCCTTGGCGCTCAAAAAGTACAAAATACAACCCAAATCTGGATTTTGTTCCCTTATTCATCACCCAGTTTCACAAGCCCAGCACAGCATCCAGCTCTGACTAGGTCCAGGGGCTTTGCTGCCTGAAAAGGCAATTAAGGACCCGGGCGGGGTCATTATAAACGATGTATTTCTCATTTGTGCTCCCATAACAGGGTTTTTCTGAGGTTTTGGGTCACAATTCTGCCTTTTTCCTTTGGTTGGGAAATCCAGCTTGAGGCAAACATAGTTAAAAGCCCTGAGCCCAAAGCAGAGCAGAGCTGCAGGACTGAGGTGTCTGTGGGGAGCAGATGGGGACCTGGGGAGCAGGATGGGGCCATGGGGAGCAGGATGGGGACCTGGGGAGCAGGATGGATTTGTGGGGAGCAGGATGGGGACCTGGGAAGCAGGATGGGGACCTGGGGACTGGGTCACTGAACCAGCCCCGACTCGTACTGCTCCCCCATCAGCAAAGCCCCAGCAAGTCCCCACATCCATGGGATGCTCCAGCACCCGGATCCACCCCCGAGGCTCCGGCCGCTCCCATTCCCACCCCCGCCACCCTCCTTTTTAATTTAGGACCTTGGGGTTAAAAAAAAATAAATAAATGCCAAGAGAGAAGCTTTTCTGATTAAATTACAGCCGCCCAGCGCCGGAGCTGGGGATCAATTTCAATTTCTCCCGTGTTTTGTTTTGTTTGTTGTCGTGTTTTTTTTTTCTTTTTGGAAGGGAGGGAAGCGCCGGGGAGGGCACAGAAAAAAAAGGGGGGTGGGGGGTGGAATCAGACTTGCTAATTCCCTGCCTGTAATTATACCTAAAGAGAGACGGTGCTGCCCGAGGTCCCTGGTGTGCGAGGGGTGATTGAGGGCTGCTTTGCCAGGCTTCTGTGGAATTTGGAAGGAGAGGGGCTTGTGTGTGTGTGTGTGTGTGTGTGTGTGTGTGTGTGTGTGTGTGTGTGTGTGTGTGTGTGTGTCCAGCCCCGGTAATTGTATTTCTGGTGCCGCAGATGGTGCCGGCTCCGGGTCCTGCTATAAAGAAGATGGATCACGGCAGGCGGAGGGAGCGGGGACGGCAGCGCCAGCAGGAGGAGCATGATCCAGCAGGGAGCTGGGACAATAAGGAATTGTCCGGCAGGTAAAGGCCACGACGTCCAGGGGCTCCATCCCCAGCCACTGCCCCTGCTTCCACCCGGGTTTATTCCCAGCCCATCTCCTCGGTTGTCACCCCATCCCTCGTCCTTCCCAAACTTCCATAAAACCGGCTCTTGGCCAGGAGGGAGGGCCAGGAATGGGGGGTGCAGCCCCTTGGTTGCCCGGTCACCCCTGTCCCTGTGCAGGAGCAGAGGTGCCTGGTGCCACCAGACATTTAGGATATTCCCAGAACCCTGATCTTGGAAGGTTGTGGATGGCTGGGAGGGAGAGGATGAGGAAGAGCCTGAGGAAACCTGGGAACGAGCCCGAGTGCAGCAGAGAAGGTCCCATGGGCTGGTGGGGACCATGAATGAAGTAATTGATTTTTTTAAAATGCATTTGGCAGGGCAGCAGCTGCCTCATCTGCAGGTATTTCCTCGTGTTTCTAAAGCAGGGGTTTTGTTGGGATATTTCCCAGCCTGGCTCCCACTTCCATCCTCTTCCTCCCTCCAGGTCCCTCCCCACCACACGTACCTGCTGCTGCTCACAGGGGGTTTCCCAGCTGCTCCAGGTGATCCTTAGGAAGGAGGAAAGCAGCTCCTGGGGCTGAGTAATAAATAAATAAATATATAAATCATGAAAAAATCTCCCACCTCCAAGGTGTTTAACCCAGCCAGGCCAAGGTCTCCTGCTTTTTGGAAAAACAGAGGAAACACAAGAACTGCCCTGATGGGCTCTAAGAGAATCTGGGTCCCGGCTGTGTAAATAAATGTCACATTATCTGGTCATGCAGGCAATAAAGAGGGACAGAGCAGGGTGGCACTGGGAGCTGCATCCACCTGGAGTGGCACTGGGCAGGGTGGGATGTCCCGAGCCTGGGGAAGGGACCTGCAGGAGGGTCCAGGGTGATTTACAAGATGTGACAAGGCCAGTGGGAAATGATGGATGGGAAGGGGGGTAACGCTGCTCCCCAGCTGGGCTCTGCTGGTGACAGCCGAGGGGGCAGGAGGTCCCCAGCTATTTATCATCTCTCCCCAGGCCCCTCTTGGATGCTGAGCACCCAGTGCCCACATGCTGGGTGGGTTAACCCCTTCCAAGGATGCCTGGGGGGTCCGAGCCCCCCAAGATCCTGGCCCCAGCAGGAGGATGTGGTTTCACTCTTCTTCTCTGTTTCTGCCCCAAAACACCCACCCATGATGGGTGCTGCTGCCTTGGCAGAAGCAGGGGCTGGGCAGGCTGGTTCCCAGATGGAAGTTTTACCCTTTTTCCAGTTGATTTTGGGGTAAGGGGTGGGGGCGAATTCCCCGCTGGCAGCAGCAGCACTGGGCAAGCTGAGGTTGGCAGCTCATCACAGGAGTGAGGGTGAGGAGCCCCAGCATTGCCCACATGGGGAGTTCATGGGGGGCAGCAGAAAAAGTGCCAAGGGCAGCTGGAGCCACTGGGAAACCCCCCCCTCCCCAGGACCCTCCCACAGCCCCTCGGCCCAGCTCTGCCTTATTAGATTTGGCAAAATATTAGGGGAGTGTTTGGAAGGTTAATTAACACAAGGCCCGGCAGCCTGGGAACGCCGGGACCCCCCTGGCCAGGGAGTCCAGGGAAATCCAACCTGCCCCCACCCCTTGTGCCTGGGACCACCCGGGTCCTTCTCACATCCCATCTCCTCCGGGCAGGACTTGACCTGGCACTGTCCTGCTGCCAACTGGGCAGCCTCAGCCCATCCCAGTGCCAGGCTTCCCAGTTATCCTGGCCCTAGAGGCATCAGGAGGGATATAAATGTATATACCTATAAATATATATACACATAAATACATATGGTGCTGCTTCTCATCCCACTTGGCCCCCCAGGACCAGACAGACCCAGAGGCAGCTCCTGGGGTTCAGTGATTCCATCAGCTGCACAGAGAGGAAACTCCTGCCCCTGGCAGCTCGGTGCTGGTGGGATCTCCTCCAGCCCCCCAGTGTGGGAGCAGCCGTGGTGGGAGGTGCTGGGTGCCATTCCCAGCTTGGGATGGGGGAAGTGATGGGAAATGGAGAAATGGAGCTGAACTGGAGCTGGGGGAAATGGAGCTGGGGATAATGGAGCTGAACTGGAGCTGGGAATAATGGAGCTGAGGAAAATGGAGCTGAACTGGAGCCGGGGGAAATGGAGCTGGGGAAATGGAGCTGGGGGAAATGAAGTTGAGAGAAATGGAGCTGAACTGGAGCCGGGGGGAAATGGAGCTGGGGATAATGGAGCTGAACTGGAGCTGGGGAAATGGAGCTGAGGGAAATGGAGCTGGGGAAATGGAGCTGGGGATAATGGAGCTGAACTGGAGCTGAGGGAAATGGAGCTGAGGGAAATGGAGCTGAGGGAAATGCAGCCGAACCGGAGCCGGGGCAGACGGAGCCGGCACCTCCCGTGGCCGCGGGACCGAGACCCGCGGCGGCTCCTCCCGTCCCGCTCCCCCGGCCCCGCCGCGCTCCCGGTGCCGCCGAAACCCGACGCCCCCATTCCTGTCATGTTTTACATGGCCGGGCATGTGGTCGGATTTTGTTTTGCCAACCTTTGCTTTCCCCAGAGGAGGGAATGAAAGGGCCAGTGTGCCGCCAATTTATGGTGCCTCCCGAGAGCCCCACGGCTGCCGAAAAAGCAGATGCCTTCTGCTTAATCTGCCCTGTTGCTATGTAAACCTCCTTCCCGCTTTGATGTCCCCTATAAATACTCCATGTGTTTCCAATAAACTGGCATTTTTATCACTGGAGCTGTTAAAGGCAGATCTGTGTCAGATTTGTCCCCGGGCTCGGCCGGGGGTTCGCTGGGATCCCCCCCCCCCCCCGCCCTCCTAAAGGGGCTCATTGTATCTGGGGAGGGGGCTGGGGTGGGGAGGGGGAGATGCCACCGCAGCCGTGGCACCTCTCCCAGAGCTGGGATGCTGCTCCCAAGGGATGGGGATGCTTCCCGGGTGCTGATCCCACACCTGGGACCACCGGGGAGCTCTGCAGAGCAGCAGCTTCATCTCATCCCCCTGGGAGCTGCTTCCTCCTCCTGGGTTGTGGAATCATAGAACCATGGAATCACAGAATCATAGAACTGTGGAATCACAGAATCATAGAGTCACAGGATCACAGAATCATAGAATAATAGAATCACAGGACTATTCAGGTTGGAAAAGACCCTCGGGACCGCCAAGTCCAACCATTCTCCCCAGAGCTTTTGCCCCTTCCACTGCTGGAGAGGAAGGTCCAGTCGTGCTCCTGCAGCTCCAGCATCTCCATCCCAATGTCCCACCACGTCCAGGGCGTGCTTGGGTGGACCAAGGTCTGGGCAAAACCAAGATGAAGAGGAGCTCCCCAGCAAAGTCCAGCAGCAACTGGGCTCCCAGCCGTGGGACTGGGCAGCGGACATCTCTGCCCCGTTGGGAAACGGGGGGAGGAGTTGTCAGTGGGGTTGGGTTTTTTTTTTAATCCCTATTTTGGTCTGAAACGTGGTGTCAGGAGCCTGGCTGATATATGCTGCGAAAGAAGGGGTCGGCAGCACCGGTATTCTTTCTTTTGACAGGGCAATGAAAGTGTTATGTAGTCGTGACGCCTCCTGCTGCTCCACCCCCCTCGGCTTTTATCAACCTGAAAGAGCCCCGGGTCCTATTTATAACCTAACCTGAATTGTGGGATGCGTGGGGAAGGGGCCACAAAGAGCTGTGATTTATGGAGGAGGGAAAAAACAATGCAGACCCTCCAGGCTCTTCCCCAGCCCTGAGGGGAGAGCTCTTCACCCAACCCCACAGGGATGAACCTGGGGGGGTGGGGGTGTCCAAAATGCCCCCCATGCAAGGTGAAAACAACCCCTGAGCTTGGTTTTTGGGGTTGGGGGGGAAGGCAGAGATCCCCGGGCACCTGGTATGTCCCCCCCAGGCTCTATAGCTGCTTTATGGACTGAGTGATCAGGGTGGGTTCTGCTGAACATCCCCGGGGGGAGGTTGTAAACCCCCCCCCCCCCAGTTACCTCCTGGTTGCTCCTCTGCGACGCTGCTCCCCACGAGGTGTCCACAAACCTCTTTCAAAATTATTGAGCAGGTTTTAAGTGTAATCCTTGGGATGAGAAGAGCTTTCTGCCCACAGGTCAGGAGAGATGACAGATCATGAAGCCCCTCGTTAGGGCTCAGAGGGAAGGGGAGCTGGGGGTGGTGGTGGTTGACATTGGAGCTTCTCCCCCCAAGGTCAAACCCCCTCCATCCCTCATCTTGTCCTTCTAATGACGTTGTCAATGAGCTCTGGGGGGAAGGACCTGCTGTCACCCTGGCTCCAGGCACATGGGGACACCTTTGGCAGTGTCCTGGAGATGGACTTGAGGTGGCTGGGGGCTTCCCTGGCCCTGGTTACATGCAGGATACCCACTGTCACCAAGGTCAGTCAAGCTGTCCCTGTCCCTGTCCCTTCTGCCCTGGGTCTGGGAGGTCCCCTGTGCCTCCTGCCCTCCTGTCCCCCAGTGCTCTCTTCCCATTTCCCCTTTCCCCCCTTATTTTTTTTGGATCAGCAGCCAGGGTGGGGGTGGTGGCACCGGTGCCATCACACCCCTTGGACTTGGTCCAGGTTGTTGCTGGTGACAGCTGACTGGGGCTTCTGGAGCACCCCCCATCAGGGCTGTGACACAGGCTGAGATCTCCTCCATCTCCCCACCTCTGGACCATCCATGGGGCTTGATGTGCTGGTACCTCTGGGGTCAGTCCATGAGCTCCTCACTCCTGTCACGTCCCCCCCAGGCTGCACTTTCACACCCAAGAGCTTAACGAGGGCGATTCTTCCAGCTTAACTAATTGATTCCTGCCTCCAGGGAGGTCAGGCAGGGTGCAGGGCACTGGGCCTGGGTGAGAAAAGCTCTTGACAGGGCAGATCTTGCTCTGCTTTCCATCAAGCACCAGACCCTGCTGCCATCAGCCTTTCCCTGTGGTGTCACAGCCCGGGACACGGCACCTCCCTGCCTCTGGAATGATGCTGGGATCCTGCTGCCTGTGGTGCCATGGCCACCTTCTGGTGGTCCCACAGGAGAACATGGTTCCTGAGTCCCAGCACCCCCAGGACTGCCTGGAATTGGGGGAAAAAATGGAAAGGGATTTTTAGGAGGCAGCTGCTTGCAGGGGCTTGTTGTGGGAAAAGCAGCTCCAGGTGCTGCACTCAACCAAGCATGAAAAATAGGGAAGGGGAAGGGAGGGAGATGCAACGGGGGCTGCCACCACCTGGTTTTGTGGGGTGGGGGTGACCAAGAAGCTCATCTTGTGTCCCCAGACACTGGGGACAGGAGGAATCCAACTGACCAGAGAGTGGGATGTGGCTGGTTGGGTAGGAGACCCTGGGGATATGAGGGAGTGAATCATAGAATCATAGAACCATTCAGGTTGGAAAAGCCCCTTGGGATCACTGAGTCCAACCATCATCCCTACTCTGCGAAGTTCTGCCCTAAACCATTTCCACCAACACCACATCCAAACAACCCTTAAACACATCCAGGGATGAGTGATGGAGCAGGAGGCTCCACCACCTTCCTCCCTCCCCCTTTACACACCCTGGGACAGGCTTGGACCCCCCTCAGCAAATCCAGACTTTCACAAACCTGGAAACAGCCAAACAATTGGTGCTTTGTCCTAAATTCAAGCAACACTGGGACTGGTATAAATCCACCCTGGACCCAGGGCTTTCTTCTCCCAAAACTGAACCAATTTTGAGGCCCAGAGCTGCCGAATCTTCAGATTTAAGACTTTCTTCCTCAAAATACTGCTCCACTTTCCTGGTTTGGGGGGTCAGTAGGCACATCCACAATGTGTTTGAAGTCCTTCTGGCAACCAACAGTCTTGCAGAACGTCAAGAGGTTCCTCAATGGAGACACTGAAAATGTAAGAACGTCCGCCCAGAGTTCATGTTTCATTGCGCCTTGATTTATCATCCCTTGAGTTAATTATTGACCTTAGCTTTGCCTTGGTCAATATTTACCTCCCCAGGTCAATAAATCTTGACGTTCACCTCAACAGAAGTCAATATCTCCTTAGTGTTTATCTATTCCTTCTGTTGCTAATTTTGCTGAAAGCTTTTATTTATTCTCACGAAGCGCTCGCCTGGCGCTGGACCCGCCTGGAGAGGAGCAACCCTTGCTCATCCACCATGGCCAAAGCCTTTGCTTCTCTACCATGGCCCGTGGGGGGACATCCCAGACACAAACCATGGGTGGCTTGATGAGATCTGGCTGGTTTTCCATCCTCAGTGCCATGGGGTTTTCCGAGGGGGGTGATGGCTTTGCTGGGACCACAGCTTGGCTGCTGAGAGAACCAGGCTTGGAGCTGGTCAAGTATTGGGGTGGGAGGAAGAAGAATCACATTTTATCCTCAAATATTTCTGGAAACGAGCTGCAGGGGATGTCACCCCTGCCATGCTGTTTGGTCCCTGAGCTTTGCAGACTGCTTGTGGGTGTTGTTCTCATGACCCTGCTCCCAGTGGAGGAGACAAGGGTGGAGAAGGGAGAGATTAAAGCTCCGTTTCCGTGCTCTGGACAATCTTCTGCAGCAGCTCTGGGCTCTCCAGCATCCCCCAAGCCCATCTGCAGTGAGGGCAGGAGGAGCCCACTGTGCCCCCCAGGGGTGTCTGCCCCCACCACCTGCCCCTCCCTCCCCTCCTTCCATTAAATGGAATGAGATTAATTGCTGGTGTGTCTGGGTGTCCCCGGCTCCTCTCCCTTTGGTTGCCCCTTGACAAGGATTAATTGGAGCTGCTGTGGGTGAGAAGCACTTTCCCTGGGGGTGTGAGTGGGTGATGGACAACACCCCAAACATCTCCTGTGTGCTCCAGCTGTGCCGTGGCCAAGGGTCCTGGCCACCATGTACAGAAAGCCCTGAAACCCTCAGAAGTCAAAACACAAACCCCGTAGCTCCTGGGAATCCTCCCCCAGATCCCAGCTCTCCTTTAGCTACCATGGAGAGCAGGACCCTGGCTGGGATGTGAATTCTGTTCCCTCTTTAGTGCTTGGGATGGGAGAGGGGTCTTCCCATCCCCAGAGCTGGTGGTGGGACACATCAGCTAGAGGTGGCAACAGCCTCCCACGAGGACACAGTTTCATGGATTCCTCTCTCTTATCCCTGATCCCATCTATGAAGTCCAGGCTCCTGGATCCAGGACAAGCTGGATTCTGCAGCATTTGATGTGGCCACAGCTTCTGTCTTAAAATCATCCAGCTTGGGAAGAAATCTGCTCCTGGCCTCTGGTTGCATCTCCCCTTGTCCACCAGGACCCCCTGCCATGATCCCTAATCTCTCTCCCCCTGTGAGGAGGAGAAGGGAATCACCTCCATCTCTGCGCTGCTGCCTCCAACTTTTAATATTTTAATTGAGTGAATTGACCTGGAGTAGTCTATTGAACTCTGTCTGACCTTTTAAATAACAGGTCAAGGATTTAGCTTTGCAGCTCTGACCTCTTCCCTTATCTGCTCACGCTGCTCCTCTCTCAATTAGCTGCCATCCCCCCGGCCCGGTGGGGCTGGGACCACTTGGCAGGCCCCAGGGTGGCTTCCCCCAGTGGGCAACACTCCCAAATGGAGCTCATTGAGGCTCCCTTGGGTTTTGCTGTCCTGCAGTGTCCTTCTTCAAGGACCAGCATCCAGGCGAGGATGTCCAGGAGCACCCAAAGGAGCTTCATCTTCCTCTGTCGCCAACGGAGAGCCGTGGTGGCAGAGGGGAAAGCAAAGTGAAGCTGCTGTGAAGGTCCCACAGCAACTCCAACCTCGTCAGCCACATTGAGGAGAGTGTGAGGACACCCTCCTGATTTGCCCAGATGTTATAGGTCATCCAGAGAGATCCCACCTGCCCTGGTGAACCAAGGGAGGTGGCTCCCTTGGACCAGCTGCTGCTGTGGCCCAGCCAGAAGGTCCTTTCCCAGGGTAATGGGGAAAATGCTTGCTAGGGGGTCATGGGCTGTAAAAGGGTTTTTTTTTTCATGTTGCAGTGGACCTGGGACATGGAACCCTCTACAGCCACATCAACTCCAGCAAGAGGTCCTCTGCCATGAGCTACACCAGTTCCTGCAGGTCCCTCATGCTCTGTGCTGGGGCAGCTCTTCTTCCAGAGGATGGCCTCATGTCCAACCAAATCCCTGAGGGCTTCAGACCTCTCCCCTGGCCCCTCATCAGAGGCACGAGCCTTTCCCTCAGGTGGTGGCCATGCCACCCTCTGCCACCCAACAGAATCACAGCACCCTTCTGGTTGGAAAAGACCTTTAAGACCATCGAGTCCAACCATAACCCAGCTCTGCCAAGCCCAGTGCTTAAGCACCACATTTCTATGTCTCTTAAACACCTCCAGGGATGGTGATTCTGGTGGCTCCATCTGCTTGGCGAGGTGGCCAGTGTCACCCCGGGGAACACCCTTTACCTTTTACAGGGATCCGAGGGGGCTGGTGAGCAAAATAACTGCAAAGATTACTGCAACCCCTCAAACTCTGCCTGCTCCGATTTCCTCTCGGAGAGAACCCGGCCTTGGAGAGGAGCCCTGGGCTCCCCAGGCCGGTTAAATTAGCGCTGGGCTCCGCATTCCAGGGTATAAATATCTGCCATTGTGGTGCTGAGGAATGCAGCGCGTTGGAGGCTAAAATTAAAGCGCGGGGCCGCGGGCAGCTCGGGTTACCGGGAACAAACCCCCATTGTGCTCCCGGGGCTCCGCGGGAACCGGCGAGTGGCTGGAAAGCTCCCGGGTTAAATACGAGGGGCAAAGTGGCCTTTAAGGACAATGTTTGGACACGGAGCTGAGGTGGAGACCCCCCCCCCCGCCCTCTCCACAGCCAGGGGTGCTGCCCTGGGGGGGCTGCAGGGTTTTGCAGGGGGTTTTCTAGCATCCGTGTGGGATGCTCTGACATCCCAGCCCTTTCTCCTGCCTCAGGTCTTCACGGATTTCAGCACATGCTTAAATGAAGCCCCTCTGAGGCTCGGTGGTCGCTCACAGACCGTGTCGGTTGGGTGGGGGGAAGGTGTGAGCCCCCACCCCTAAATGCTGCTCCCGTTTAACACGCGGGGCTGGAGCTGCTCGGCTGATGTTTGCCAGCACTGAGGCCACAGGGGAATTTCTGGCCCCTGGAAAAAGCTGGTGAGGGGGAAAAATCAGTGTCTTTTTTCCTTTGAAAATGGGGCTCTGTATTTTGCAAAGGAGTGGAAAACGGCTCAGGGTGGGATCGTGCTGAGGTTGCTCTGGGGCTGCACAGTTGTTTGACCCCCCAGGGATCCCTGGAAGCCCCGTCCTGGTGAGGAGATGTGCAACCAAATCCTCCAGGAGAGACTCTCCCTTCAAGTCTTGTTGGCTGAGAATAAGGAGCAAGAGTTAGAGAGAAGACAGGATGGATGAAAGGAGCAGGAAAAGTCAGAGTTGCTGCTTATTTGCTGTTCTGCTCCACTCTGGTTAGGATGCTTCACAAGGGGGTGGGGGGTGGGATTCCGAGCATCACTTCCCAGCTTTGTCCCATCTTGGCTCTGCACTCCTGGCTCCTTCATCCAAGCAGCCAGCAGAGACCACAGGACACGCAGCTCCCCGGGATGCTGGAATTCCCTGGGACGGAGCCACGATCCTCCTGGCTTTGCAGGGGGTTTCATCTCACACCTTGCTCCGGGGGGGGGGGGAGTCCCCGGCAGCGTGGCCGGGGGCTGCCGGGGGGATGTTGGGCCCCCCTATTTGCAGAGGGTCCAGCCACCTCCTCTCAGCCCCCACCCACCCGTGGGCTCCGGTTTCAGCCCCGGCTCGTGATGCAGGAAAAAAACCCACAGAAGCTCCGGAGCCGCGGAGCTGTTTCCTGTTGCCGTCGCGGCGTCCCCTGAGCAATCAATTTATGGCCCCTAAAGCTCCTCTAAGTGGATTTAGCCTCTCCAGATAAATCTTTCCCTTTTGTGCCTGCAGAGCCCGGCCCCGGTTCTGCGGCCTCGGGAGCTAAATCGGGTGTTGATGGGGGTTAAACCCCGTGGTGGGACCCTCAGCCCCACGCGTGGGTGCTGGGTCCCTGCTGGTGGCTCAGCCCCGAATTATCACATCGTGGGACTTAAGAATAATAACAATTATTATTATTTAATTAAGGGGATGTGTCTCCTGCCCCGGGGGGGAAGATCTTCGGGCTGAACGCTGATTTTTCTTGCCCCAAACGAGCTGAACAAAGAGCTCCTGGACGTCCTCTCCCCGCTCCCCTCCGCTGCCTCCCAGCAGGGATAAGCCCACCAGGACCCTCCTCGGGGTCCTTGAGCCCCCGCGTTTATCCCGGGAGCTGCTTTTAAGTCACTAAAGCTGCTCCTGGAGCCCCTGCCCTTCCCTTCCCTCGGGGTTTGGGGGTGTCTGGGGGTTGGATCTCCTGGGCTGGGGAGGATCTCCGGGGCTGGGGGGATCTCCGGGCTTGGGGGGATCTCCGGGGCTGGGGGTGCAGCTCCTCCTTGGCACAATGGAAGAAACACCCACTGGGGCCTGGAACAAACTACCAGCTCTCGGGTTTTTTCCTCCCCTCCTCCGGGAGCAGGGAAAGGGATCAGGAATCGGCAGCTCCAGCAGGGGGGAGGAGGAGTCGGGTTGGGAAGGGAGCGGGGATGCTCGGGACGGGCGCGCTCAGCCCCCGGCTCCAGCTTTTCTGCTCCTTCTGCTGGGCTGGAAAAAGCCCTCTGAGCTACACGGGATTTAAGCACAACCAGATGTGGGGGATGAAGCTGTTAAAACTCCTTTTGTGCTCTCAGCCTAGGCTGGGGGGGGGGGTTCCAGGGCCCCCGGGCCCCCTCCTCTGCAGTTACTGAAACCAGAGGCTTCGCTCGGGGAGGGGACGTTGCCACTTGGATAATTCACATGTGACAAGCCCAGGAATCTCTCACTACTAAAAACCAAGCTTAAGGCTTGTGCCACGAGCTCCTGCCCCAATTTCTGCCTATTTATACAAGTGTCACCTCCTCCAGAAACTCAGCGCAGGCTCCTTAGGAACGGGAAACCCATTTCCAAGAGGCAAACTGCGGTTTCTGGAGGTGGGAGGACTTTGCTTTCCAAAAGCACATGAGGACCCAGCAGAGATGGTCCTTCTGAGGAACCGCTGTGCTTTTTGGTCCTGCCACCGGGAGCAGGTATCCCCGAATCCCGGGAGAGAGCACGAGCAGCCGGGATCCAGCAGCCAATAAATCAGCAGCTCTCTGTAATTTTATGTAACGTTAATAAATCAGACAAATGAAAATAGCTCGAGCCTTGTAAGGCATAAATCAACCTTCCGCCCTGGCGTGGTGCTTTAAAATAATTTGTAGATTGATGGTTGTCTGCCCGAATGAGGGAGTTGGGGGCCTGGGAAGATTTTTAATGACCGCTGTGGTGCAACGTCCCCAGGGCAGAGCCCCAGCTCCTCCCCCCTGCCCAGTTTGCCAGAAGTGGCTCTGAGGGAACCGAGGGATGGCTTGGAGGGAGGAGAGGTTCCAGCCAGCCCGGGGACAAAGCCGGTGGGACCAGGTCACCTTCCTCCTGCTGGTCTTGGGGTGGCACCGCTGCCTGCACGGGATCTGTGTCCCCATCAGGGAGAGCTCGGAGAGTTTGGGAAGAGGGAAGAGCAGGAGATGTGCAGCTTGGCAGTGTCTGCTGCATCCTCCAAAAGCGTCACTGGCTGGAGGGCATGGGACCCAACCCCCCCAGACCTGCTTCCAAAAATCCCAGCCCCTCTCCCGCGGGCTCAGTGTGGCCCCTCCAGGGACACCCCGGGATGCTACCAGCTCTGGCAAAGCAAGGACCTCACTCTCCCCCACCCCAGGACAGCACTGACATCCAAACCAGGGGACAATATGAACTTTTCGTTATTTTTTTCCATCATTCCTTTCAATCCTGGTTTAATTCCTGCTGCTCTCCCTGCCCTGGCAGGTCCCCAGGGGGGTTCGGTGCTGGTGCCGAGGGTGTCACTGTGGGGTCAGGGCACAAAGCTGCTCTCCCCAACCCAAACCTCTGGGCTCTTGCCCATCCAGGGAGTGTTTGGGTGGGTTTTTGGTGGTTTTGCTGCCTTTGGGGGTGTGAAGAGTGAAGTGCTGGGCTGGCTCTTGGGATAATTCATGTTCCAGCTGGACCATCAGCTCCGCCTGTGAGTTTTATTCCTGTGCATGGAGCTTCCTGTGGGATCCCGGGTGCTTGGTGGGTCTGAGACCCCCCAAAAGCAGCCGAGGTGTTTCCCAGCTGTCCCAGTGAGGGGACAGAAGAGCTGCTGGTTACTTGGGGTCCCCCTGCTCTCAGCCAGCCCCCCCAGCCCTGAGCACGATGGGGCGACCCTCTGCCTGGATGGAAAATTCCCTCCAACATTCCTCATCCCGTGAGATGATTCCAGGGGTGTGGCTGCCTCTCCTGCTGCTGCCAGTGCCACCAGCCCGAGACCCGTGGAGCCTGCTTGGTTTCTGGAGCCCAGAAAAGGAGCACTGAGGCAGGTCCTGCTCCAGCATCTCCCTTCCAGCCAAACCCCATCCCACCACCCAGGGGTGAACCATGAGCACTTCAGTTCCCCCCCCACACACACTCCTGGATTCATGGCCAATTTTTAAACCCTTTGTAGCGGGAATTTATGGCTTTTCCCAATCCCTAGGGAACGAGGACATTAAATAATTAGAGGCCTCTTCAATTAATGCTCCTCGCTCGGCGTCGGGTGCTCTGAGGGCCTCAGCCCCCTCTTGGCACAGCTGCTCCCGCTCAGGGAAGCGCAGGGAGATGTCACCAAGATGTCACCCCGCCGTGAACCGGCAGAAAATATCAGGCATCACATGTCCCCAACCCCAGGATTATCATATTTTGTCATTAAAGCCTAATGTGAGCTGTGGAATGCCAGCTTCCCTGTGGGAGAAGAGAAACCCCAGTGTTTTTCAGCAGAAGGTGTCACCACGGATTTTTGCTGATGGTTTCTATTGCTGATCAAACAGAGGAATAATTAACGAATTCGGGCTTTTGATTAGGAGTTTATTTTTTTAAAGGAATCATGGGGAGTGATTAGTGAAAATAAATTGCATGACCCTGCAGTTCCCATCCAGCCTTTCCTTGGCTAATGAGGTGAGTTTGAACTCTGCGAGCAGGGCTAGAAATCTGGCTTCCCAGTTTAATAAAAGGCAGCTTATACCCAGTGAAACCGGAACCACAGTAAATGTCAGGCTCGTTTTATTGCTCGTTGGGGTTAGTGGTGTTAGATGCTGTTTTCAGGAAGGCAGGGCAGAGACAAAGTCATGCTGGGGTGAGGCTGGAAAGGATCCACTGCTGGAGCCTGCTGGGTGACCACGGGCAAATTAATCCATGTGATTGAGAGAAGGAGGTGGCTGGCATCACCTCCACAACATCCCCGCCTTCGTGGGATCCTGGGTGCTGGGAGATGGTGCCAGAACAACCCAGGCTTGATCCCGTTGGTCAATATCCAAATATCCAGTCCTATCCCTACCTCCAGCTGGGAACAGCCATTCCAGCCTTGCATGACACATTCATTTCTATTCCTGTTGAATGTAGAAGAGCCCTGGATGTCCCTCCCAGAGCACTGGGATTCCTGGAAAAAAACAGCAGTGGGTGCAGGGATGGGTGAAGGCCCTGGGTTGGGACAGGTTTTGGCCACTTTCCCTTGATGTGGTGGAGATCAAAAGGGGAACCTCCAGCATCCAGCAGTTTTCTACCACGATGGGAAGAGCCAGCCAGATCCCTGAAGGGATTCTGCAGGAGGCTGGGACATATAATCCCTCTCCTAAAGCCAAGCTGGAGGAGAACTGAGCCTCCAGTGTTGAAGTGCCACGTCCACGCATGCTCCCAGCCCCGTGCAGGGCTCTGCTGGTGTCCAGCAACGGCTGCTGCTCGGTCACACCCAAATTAAAGAGCACAATGGTGCCTTGTGGTGGCTGGGGGTGGGGGGGTGAAAACACTGGGATTTTTTTATTTTGCATGTAAATAAGCTGCAGGAAGAGGGTTCAAGGTGGGAGCAAATGGGGCGATGGTGGAAGGGGCAGCTGGGAAAGGCCCGAGGAGCTGCCCGAGTCCGTCTCTGTGGGAGAACCCCAATTAGGGAAATTGCATCAAACCACTCAGGCCAACACAAGGGCCTTTCTGGAGCTGTCCCTGCAAATGTCCCCTTTGTGTCCCGAGCCAGGAGGGCCTGGAATCACTCCTGACACGGGGCCAGGGCAAGGAAAACAACCACAGCACGAGGGGGCACAGACCCCTGCCCGCCCCGTCCCCTCGCTGTGCTCTGCCCAACTCCAGGCTTCAATTCGGATTAATCTCTCCTTTCCAGGCCTTTGGAGAAGTGGGATTCCCGGGTGTGATTGCAGCCAGGTCCAGCCCAGCAGCTCCGACACCCACCTTTTGGGTTTCTCTGCTCTTTTATTGCTGGTGGATCCGGGCAGCTCCAACATCTGCCCAAGAACAGGCAACGCTCGCCTGCTCCTGAAAAGAAAAATGTGTCATAATCCCTGAGGGATATGACACAACATTCGTGTGAGGGAAATAAGGCCCTAATGTGATTACATCAAGGAAGAGCCTGAGCTGGTTAAAGAAAATGAAGCTGGGGAGGGTGAGGGGGGGAGATGGGTTGGGAAACAAAGTGGAGGTGGCTGTGGGGGGTTCTGGGTGCAAACCCACCCCATGAAGGTGAATTTTGGGGCTGGGAGAAGGGAACAAGTCACCCCCAGCCCCAGCCTGGGCTGAGCAAACACTATGAGGGCCCCGGGGGGTTTTCCATGGGGTGGATAATGCCTTAATAAAGGGGTTGTCCTGTGGCCACCTCCCAGTGACACAGTATCCTTGGGGCAACTGTTTTATTTTTGCACGGTAAACTAATAGTAGGAAAGTATTCCAGGTATTTGGGATTCCTCAGAGCACAGTTGGGCAGCTGAGGACCCAGCCCATGGCTCCCCCAGCTGGGTCCCCTTGGGGGGGGGACAGCCAGGGATGGAGATGGGGTGCAGGGTTCAGGGTGCTGGGGTGTTGGAGGTTAGGATGCGTGGGTGCTGGGGTGCAGGGATCAAGGGGTTGAGGGGTATAGGGGCTGGAAGGCTGGGGTGCAGGGGGTTGGGGTGCAGTGGGTATGGGGTGCAGAGAGTCGGGGTGCAGGGGGTCAGGGTGTCAGGGGGTCGAGAGTGCCGGGGGTTGGGGTGCCAGGGGTCGGAGTCGCAGGGGGTCGAGGGTGCTGGGAGTCGGGGGTCCGGATGCCTGGGGTCAGGGTGTCAGGGGGTCGAGAGGGCCGGGGGTAGGGGTGCCGGGGGTCAGGTTGCAGGGGGTCGAGAGAGCCGGGGGTCTGGGTGCAGGGGGTGGAGGGTGCTGGGGATCGGGGCTCCGGGAGTCGAGTGTGCTGGGGTGCAGAAGGTCGGGGTGCCGGGGGTCGAGAGTGCCGGGGGTCGAGGCGCCCCGTTGCCGGGCTCTTCGGCTGCCCGACCCCCCCCCCGCTCCGCCTTTGTGCCGGGTCTGCCCCGGCCGGGGCGCGGCTCCAGCCCCCTCCCCAGCCCCGCTCCGGCCGCGGGGCCGCCCCCGCCTCCCCCTCCCCACCCCGGGTCCTGGGGCCGCCCCCGCTCCGCTCCGCCCCGCCGCGGCGCGGGGGCGGGTCGGTGGGCGGTGGGGGGCGGCCAGCCCCGGCCTCGGCCCCGGCCCCGGCCCCAGCCCCAGCCCCAGCGCCGGCCCCAGCCCCCGCCGCCCGCGGGCCGCCCCGCATTGTCCGGGCAGGATGCGGGGCCCCGCACGGCCGCCCGCCGCCGGGCTGAGCTAGAGCCCGCCGGCATGAGGAGGTGAGTGGGGGTCCGGGGGGTCCCGGGGGGAGGGAAGGGAGGGACGGGGCGGCCCCCCCGGGCTGACCGGCGAGCATCCCCCGCACCGCCGGGGATGCCCCGCTCCGGGCGGAGGCTGCTCCCCTGCCCGCGGTGTCCTCTGAGCTCGGGTTTTGGGGAGAAAACAGCCGGATTAAGGGCTCCGCAGCGGGGGAAGGGGGGACGCGCTGGGGGCTGGTGCGCCCGGTAACCCAACCCCTCCCGGGGGACGGGGCATCCCCCGCCTTGGCCTTTGCCTTTCCCCTCCCTCCTTCCCCCAAAAGGGGCTCAAGGAGCTGCGGGCGAACGTGCTCATGACATGAGTGTGCTCGGCCGGGACCCCCCCTCCCTCCCCAAGGTGGGGGGGGGCAGAGCGGGCGGCGCCGGGGGGTGTTGGGCCCCGGCAGCTCCTGTGCTCACGGTGGGGGGGCACCATCCGTCTGTCTGTCCTCCCTCCATCCCTCCCTCCATCCCTCCATCCATCCCTCCCTCTATCCATCCATCCCGCCATCCATTCCCCCCTCCAACCACCCGTCCATCCCTCCCTCCAACCATCCCTCCCTCCCTCCCTCCATCCATCGATCCCCTGCCCAGGAACAATGCGCGCTCCCCGTGGCCGCTGCCGCACGTCAAGCGCACGCTGGAGCGCTCGCCTTCAAAACAGTCCTTGCCTTGAGTTGCTGATGGTGATTTCTAATTAGGGGCTTTGCCTGAAAGGTCCTTCTCTTGTTGTTGTTGGGGTTTTGTTGTTGTTTTTTTTTTTTTTTTCCCCTGAGGTGGGTTTTTTTCCACCTGGGGGACAAAAGGCACAAGGGGGCAAAAAGCTGGAAAGGTTTTCAAACAGTTTTATGGGGGGGTCTTTCGGCATCGGTCCTGGGTTTGGAGACACCATGTGCTGGGTGACATCGTGTCTGCTTGTACCCTGAGATCACAGCAACGAACGTTGTCGTGAATCAGTTCCATGCCAGATTTCAGGGGCGTGAAACGTGCTGAGAGGAATTTGTAAGAACTTGGGTGCTCAGGGTGTTTCCTTTGGGTGCCTCCTCTCCAGGGGGTTGCGCCTGAATTCCAGGAGAACGGCTTGGAATCGCTTTACTGATTCCAGGTGTGGGAATTGCCAAGGTTTCCCCCTGGTTTTCCAAGGGGGTTTTTTTCCCGAGGTTTTCTCTCCCAAGGTCTCCCTTCTCTGGGGGACCCCAGAGAGGGCTGGTCCCCTCTCTGGTGGTGACAGGGCGCTGGGTTTTGCTGGTCCTGGATCCCGGCGTGCGGCTCCGGCGCCTGTTTGCTCTCCGAGGTGGTTCTGAATTAAACATTTCTGCAGAGGCTGAGGCCGGGGAGTTGTTTATCACATTAAACATTTGTTTTAGCTCTCTTTAGCAGAAGTGTGTTGACATTTTCTCTTGGGGGACTGCCGGGGATAATGAATGGCACGTACTGTATTGTGTTCCTTGGAAAGCCGCGGGATCCTGCAATAACATAAACACCCAGGGCTGAATTCATCCCAGATCCGAGGGGAATGGGCTCAGTGTTTACACCAGTGCTGGTCCTGAGCTGCAGCTCACACTGAAAGTTTATTATTGATTATGAAAACGTCCCTGGTGATACTCGTCAGGTAAATTTCTTTATATATATCTATGTATTTTATTGCTGACAGCTGCAGTTTGACTCCCTGCTCCGTGTTTTAGCTGGGAGAGGGAGGAGAGGGAATGAGCTGGTGGGTTTCAGGGCTGCTGGGCCTGGGGAGGAGCAGCCTCGGACTCTCCCTGATCCCGATTCGTTTGCTCTGGAGCAGGGAAGGGTTTCTCAGCTGCCTTTGTTCTCCCGCCGAGCCCCCGCCGCATTCTTCCCTTTTACCATTATCATTTTGGTTAAACAGAAAGGCGAGTTGTGTACCATATGGATCATGTTAACAATTGCTTATCTGGAGCTGGTGTTTTCTCCTCCCTCCCTTTCTCCTGGCCTTTTTCTCCCTTTGGAAGTCGGGGTTGAGGCTTCGCAGCATCTCGGGTTTGGTGGGGCCGGTTCGGCACGGTCCTGTAAGCCTGACCTCTCCTCTTGCATCCCCTCAGAGCTGATTCCCCAAGTTAAAACCCGAAATAAAGGCTGAGAAACCTCTGAAATGGGTTTCCCAGGATGCTCTGAAATACAGAGAGCAGTTGTTGAAGGAAGCAGCGTGGCTGCGTTGGGGTATTCATGAAGGAGCTTCTCACCCCCCCGTGCAGCTGAGGCTCTGGCTGCCTTTATTTGGGGAGGAGGTTGATGCCAGGGGATGATCCCAATGCTGCTTTGCCTCTGTGCACAGCCCGAGGCCATGGTTTTCCCAAATCCCCTCTTCCCTCTGCTCCCAGACCTGTTTGGAGGTGCCTGAGTGAAAGTTTGGAGCCCTCACCCCGTGTCCGTCCTGAGCTCCGGGGGATTTCAGCAGCTGCTGGGAAAAGAAAAATATTAAAACAAACAAACAAAAAGCTGTAATTTGTGTTGCTTTGGGTGCCCAAATCCAGATGCAGGGGCCTAACCTTGGGCCACGGGAGTGGCCATCGGGTCAATTATTCCCCTCCTCCTTGCCCTGTGGAAAAAGTAAACACAAAAGCCTGCGGGAGCCTCCCGGGCAGCGCATCCCGCAGCAGCGCCGCGGGTCCCGAGGGATCGAGGGATCCTGCTACTTGGTGCCCTCCTGGGGAGCATTCCCAGTGTCATCCCAAAAAACATGCCTGCTGCCTTGTCTCGCTGGCGTTTGCCAACGCTGTGGGCTTTGTGTTAAGTATTTCTGCACCCTCCTTAATCGGGGAGATACTCCTGAGAGTAGGAATGCCACCTCTGGGTTTTTGTACATCCAAGCATTCTCCTTTCTTCCCTTCTGTCCCTGCTTTTCTCATGGTTTGGGGCTTCTCCACCTTCATTCCTACAGCTGGAAGGAGAAGGGTCGCGTGTAGGGCAGGAGAAATCCCTCAATCCACAGTTCATGGCAGCAGATGCGGGAGCAGCGGATTTGAGCGAGGATTCCTACAGGGAATTTCCCTGCAGATGACATTAATGCATCTGGAGCAGCGATGGTGACCCTTGTGGGACGCTGACCCTGGGGTTTCTGCCATTGTAAACACTTTTCAGTTCTATTTTTTGAGCTCCAGTGGTTCCAGGGATGGCAGGAGCCTCCTTTTATCATCCCGGGGCAGATCCCAAATGTCAGCTGGGATTTCACAGCGTGCAGGGAAGCTGGAGGCTCCCAGCAGCTCATGTGCTTGGCACGTTCCCTCCCTCCAGCCCAGCTCAGGCACCAGGAGGGGCAGGTCCTTCTCCTGCTGCTTTTTTTTTTTTTAGCAAAATAAAGGTGTTTTTTCTTCCTGTTGAGGCACGGAGGGATGTGCTGGTTAATGCATGTGGTTGGTGGCTCCGTCGTGTTCTGCTCCAGAAAGCTGGTTCTGCTGGTGCTGCTGGTGCTGCTGGTGCTGCTGGTTCTGCTGGTCACTCATGTCACTGGGCATCTGTCACTCTCACCCCTGGGGACACACGTGCTGGTGGTGCCACCCAGCTCCAGATCAAAGGGAGCCCTTGGGACTAAACTAGACTTTTAAGCAGGAAAATTCCCATCACTGGATGAGCAGCCAAGCAGAGATCAAACCACTTCTTCCCAGTGCCAACCCTGGCAATTCCCAGTCCTGAGAACCACTTTAGCTCCTTGCAAGGTTCTGCTGCTGCCACGTCGGTGCCGTGATCATTCCTGGGATCTTTTCCTGTTGGTTTTTCCTCTGGACTTGGCTGGTTCATGTGCTCCAGGTGGTGAGAAGGTCTCTTCCCTCTTTTCTCCCTGCTCAGGCTCTTGGGGCTGGTTCTGCTCCAGGAAGCCCAGCCTGGATCTGCAGCAGATGCTGGTGCCCCAGAGTGGTGACACCGCAGTTCCTCTGCTGCTCCTCGAGGGCGGCAGGAGCTGGAGGTTGGCACCAGCTCCTGCAGCAGATTTTGCTGTGTGAGGAGGGTGCTGGAAAATCTCCCTCCCGGCCCTGTGGTCTGTCACCAGCCAGAGTGACTGTTGGTGACACTGGGCAGGTCCCTGGCACAGTGTCCCTCCAGCAGGGAGTGCCTTGGGTCCCGAATCATCAACCCCAGATCTTGATGGGCCCCAAAAATCCAGCCAAGGCCTCGCAGGTGCTGCTGGCCTGGAGCAGGGGGGGAGGCAGAGGGAAGGTTTTCATCCAAACTCCTTTCTCCCAGGGATCAACCCCAGCTCAATCCTGGGAAAACCAGGCATGTTTGTTTAATTACAGTGATGCCACAGTGGCCTGTGTTGGCAGAGTGTCCGGGATTCCTCACCCTGGACCAGGATGCTGGCATGTGCTTCCAAGGTGGGATACTGGGATGTGCTCCTGGTTGGGATGCTGGGGTGTCCTTCCAGCAGGATGCTTTATGTATTCCCAGGCAGGATACTGGGTTTTGCTCCTCAGTGGGATACTGGGGTGTGATCCCCAGGTGGGAATGCTGGGATGTGCTCCCAGGTAGGATGCTGGGATGTGCTCCCAGGAGGGATACTGGGATGTATTCCCAGCAGGGTGCTGGGCTGGCAGGGATGTGTGTGCGCTGCCCAGGCGAGTGTTTTACTTCAGAGATAAAAGAGCCACTTTTTCTTTCCTCTCTCTTCTTTCCCCAAGAAAGTTAAAACTCCTGTCAAGACAAATTGCATTTTAACCATTTTAACCCACACTTGTCTTGCAAAAAATAAAAGAAAAAAAAGCTGAATAATAGCAGAATAAGTGTCCCTGCCCCTGCCCCGGCCACGCTGGGAGCGGAGCCAGCTCCTCACAAAGCCTCTGCTGAGTAAACAGAGGAGAGGACAGTGGCAGCTTCAGGCTGGAGGGGACTCGTGGCACCAGGGGACACTGGAGCCCGGGTCCCCTCCCTGTGATTAATCTTGCTCAGCTTTGCTTCAGGCCCGGCTGCCGAGCTGCTTTGTCTGCTGCCCCAGCTCTGCCCAGGGGATGTTCCCATCCGAGGCTGTTTCTGTCCTTTGGGAAGAGGCTCCAGAGCACTTGACTCCGTTCCCCGTGTCCCCGAGCGGGGTAATGTGGGTGTAATTGATGGCCAGAGGACTGATGGCTGCACAAGGTGTAATTAAAGGGCAGGGGTGAGGCAGTGACAGAGGTTGAGTGTGTGTTGAAGGGCTCGTCCTACCTTGGGAGGGCAGGTCACCCTGCATGGGGTGTCCCAGGACCCAGCGCCACTGTCGCCTTTGGGGGATGTCAGGCTCCCCCCGTGGTGCCCAGCTCTGGATGTAACTGGGCAGGGTTTAGGTTGGGGTGTTTCTCACCCCTTCTAGCATCAGTGTAGCTGGATCTGGAATTGCCAAGTCCCTGGGACTGGTCCCATCCTGCCTCGTGTCCCCCTGTGCCACGTCCCCATCCCAGCTCTGCGTTCTGGCCAGTTCCCAGAGCATCCTCCTCCTTCTCCCTCAGGCCACGTGTTGTGAACATGAATCTGCTGAGATGCCAACGTGCAGCCAGCAGGTTGGACCTCAGTAGACCTGGCAATGGCTCCAAGCCTGGGTTCTCCCTCCTGGGGCTGCATCCCAGTCCCTCAGGTCCATTGGGAATGGCCACGGGCAGGATGTGGTGCCCAGGATGGGTCTGTGGCAACACCGAGGTGCTGCGGTCCTGGCTCTGTGTGTGCTGCTGGTGGGGACACGGTGACACTGCTTTTCATTACACTTTGCAGCTTCACACTTTTAGAAAAGCAGGTTTTAGCAGCTGCAGTGAAGTCCCAACAAGCCGGGAGCTGGAGATTTAGTGCAGATGCCACCAAATAACGGGATTTAAACGGCACCTTTGGAAACAGGGCTCCTGTTTTTCACCCGAGGTGCTGATGGGGTTTGGGGTCGATGACTCCGTGCAGCACAGCCTGGTTGCTCAGCTCAGATGCTGCTGGTCAGTGCTCCCAGGAGGGAATATCTGTTAATAGAAAGATATTTCCATTTGCATCTCAATCCCCAGCAGCTCGAGCAGCGGGGCAGGGCCCGGCCGTGGGGCTGGGGTTTGGCACGAGCCAGGTACACACTCCAGCAAGAACGTCATTATGGACCTGACCTTGGGCTGCTCTTATCCTCCTCCTACAAGGTGATTACTTTTTAATGAGTGGCTGCTGAAAAGGGAGGAAAATGAATTATTTCTGCCCTAGGATTAGCTCTGGGAGGCAGGAGCAGCTCTGCCCCGATCGATGCGCTCCCGCCCGGAGCCAGAGCGGCACCAAACTTCTCCCCCACTTCCTGGCGTTGTCTTCACCCTGACACTGCTGCTGCCTTATTAATCTTTAATTACACATTAATAAGAAGATATTTATTCACCATAATATTTTTTAATCTGCTTCATTTTTTTTCCAGCAGCAGCCCTGGAGCAGCAGCTTGAGGTGTTTGCACTCTGTGCGATATCGTGATATAGAATAACGGGCTTTTCTAAGCCAACAGTGGGCTTTTCTAAGCCAATATTGGCTGTTATTAGCCATGAAACTGCAGACTCCCAGGGTGCAGAAGGTGGGAGCTGTTGGGGTGGCTGGTCTGAGTGTGGCACACGGGTCCCCAGGGTGCGAGTCCGTCCGTCCGAGCGGAGCCGCAGCCTCAGGCCGGGCTGGGGCAGCAGCAAAGAAAGAAGCCAAAACCAAGAAAAGAAAAAGGGAACTTCTGGAAAATCCATTAGTGAATGGTGGGCAGGAGGGAGCGGGGCTTTTCAGGCCGCTGGGGCCGTGTTTAAAAAAGAATCCGCGAGTCAAAAGGCTTGTGAAAACAAAAGCCACCGAGAGGCCTCCCCCCAGCCCAGCCCTGGCTGGGAGAGCGGGAAGCTGCGGGTGCCCAGGGCAGGGGAGGGTTCCCCAGGGATGGGCACCCTCACCCCGCGGGGTGTGGGATGGGGACGGCGAGGAGGGAGGTGCAGGGAGGGTGGGAAAAGGGGAGGTTTTTGCTGGGTTCCCCGCGCTGCCCAGCGAGGCACCCAGGCGGAAAGCACGCGGGCGTTTGTGCAGGGCTGGGAGGCTCCTCGGAATTAGAGTTAATTAAGATTGATTTGGTGCCGTGGAGGAGATGAGCTGGAGTGTTGCTGCTGCTGCTGCCGCCGCTGCCCCCGACAGGCTCCGGTGCACGGGGAAAATTATCTCCCTCTGGCACCAACCCCAGCCCGAGGCTGGAGATGGGAGAAGATGGACCAGGGGCTGGTGGCTCCTGCCTTGGCTTTGGCTCCCAGGGGAGTTTGTTGTTGGAGCTTCGTTGGGAAAAACAGCCAGAGAGGGGAGGGCTTGGGCAGGGGTTGTGGGGTGGGGGGCAGGCCCTGGGCCCCTTCCCAGCATCTCCTGCATTGAATGACCTTCATCCAAGTGCTTGTGGGGAGATGAAACCCATCTGCAATGCTTTCTTCTTGGAAAAAAATAAGTCATTTAAAGTGGTTTCAGCCTTCTGGGGGGTAGGTGTGTGGCAGGGTCCATAGAACCCCCCGCCCAGGGTCTGTCCTGGCTGTGCACAGCACTGGGTGTGGATCAGACCGTGGTTTATCTGGGGTGCAGCCAAGCTCGAGGTCTGTAACACGTTGGGTTTGCTTCTCCTGGTGCTGTTGTTGGGCAGATCCCGGGGGCTGCGTCCTCTGGACATCCCACCACCAGCACCAGCATCCCCCTGTGCAGCACCACAGGTGCCACCAGCTCAGCAGTGCAGGGACCAGGAGGAGCAGAGCCCTCCGGATTCTCCTTTGGGTGGGCTCAGACAGGCCCTCTGAGGGGGGATGTGGTGAGTCCTGGGGGGTTTCAACAGGTGGTTTTGAATGGAGTGAGGTCAGGACAAGAAGATTTTCAGAGCAGCTTCTGACAGCACGTCCTGTGCCAAGTGGTTTCTGTAGGACCAGGGATGGAGATAGTAGAGATGCCCTCAAATGATTTCTCTCCGACCTCTTGTAGACCACGTGAATATTCATCTGCACAGCTGGGATCTCCACAGGTGGTTTCACAAGGCATGTTTCTGGATGGGTTTGAGGAGGAGATGGCTGTGGTCACCTCCCTGCCAAGCCCAAGCCATGTCCTCACCTCACCATGTCACTGTGGGCCAGGGGCAGAAGCAGGAGGCAAAGTCCTGCTGCCCCTGTGGGACTGGGTGGTGGAACTTTTGGGGTGTGCTCACCACCCTTGCTGGCTTGGCCGTTGTTATGCAGATTGTATGCAAATTGGGTCCATTTGACTTCCTGGCCTTTTTATGGGGTGATGTCTGTTTGGGGAAGTGGTTCTGCTGATTGGAAATGGATTTTCCACTCCAATGGAGATGGGCTGGGTCCCACCCCAGGCCCTGGGGAGCTCGTCCAGTGTCAAGGAATGAAATTTTGGTGAAGGGCTTCAGTCCCAACAGGGATCTGAGCAGCACCCATGGGCCATGGCACCCTTCCCAGGGCAAGCTGAGGTTTCTCCTGCTCCTTGGCCACCTGCCCTGAGGCAGCCTTGAGGGTCAGTGGACTTCGATGACCTGAACACTCAGTGATCTCCTTCCTACCTGAGAACCATCCTTCAAGCAGTGGTCTGGAGATCCTAGCTGGAATAGCACCCCAAGGAGTGTCCTACAGCAGCTGAGGTGGGTCAGGGCAGGAGAGCAGGTGCTGGAGGAGAAGTGATGGTGTGGCCAGGAGTGAGGATGGTGTAGGAAGGAGCCACATGTCGCATGTTGAAGCTCCCCTGAGGCTGGGAGTGGGCAAGATGGTGATGGATTAATGTTGTGATTAATCTTTGGGGTTTAATGTTCCTCTTGGAGGCGTTGGAGGGGACATGCTGGTGGTGTGGCAGGAGCAGGGAGGGTTGGGCCAGCCCCTCACAGGGTCTGTAGACCCAAACAAATCATCCAGCAGTTTTGCCCCATGTCCCTGGGAGGCTGAAGCCCACGTCTCAGCAGGCCCAGGTGGGCCACGAGACCTGGGGACAAGTGACATTCAGTGACATAGAAACAGCAAGAAAGAGGCTGATTTGCTTTTCACTTTTGTTTTAAGTCCCTTTTATTGCTGCTTTTTCTCCCATCCATCTTTCCTTGAAACGTGGAGCAGAATTCCTCAAATCCACTGCCTGCATCCTCTGGTTATGAACAATATCTGGATGTGACGGCCGCATCCCCTTGGATCTGGGGATTCCCAGGGGAATCAGCTTCCTCCTGGTGACATTTAGCTGCCAGGTCCTCCCCTGGCCCTGGCAGATGGGTGATGCTCAGCTGGGGCTGGGCTGAGTGTGGCTCTCTATTAATTTTTCATGTGCTGGAGCAGCACAGATGGGCGATGGCCCGTTGGTCACTCCTGGTCCATGCTGGTGTCCAGCTGCTCTGCACTTGATATATGAGTGGACAAAGCAGCCACTGGAGCCTCCAGCTTGTGCTGGTCGGGGCTGAGGCTGTTTCTCCTGGGGGTGGGGAAGAGGGCACGGTGGGAGTTAGCCTAAATCCCTTTAACATCTGTACCTTGACCCTGCTCTGATTGCAATCCCATCCCGCGCTTTGTCGGCACCCCTTAGGAGGGGACGGGGGGGATGTGCTGGACAAAGAAGTGCAGCTCCCCGATGGATTTGCCAAACAACCCAAATTTGCCTTGGAAAATGTGCTCTGTGCTCCAGCAGCATGCTGAGGAATGGGCTGCTGGGCTGGGGAGGGGGGGGGGGGAAGGTCTGAACCCTTGCAGTTGCTGTCAGGTATCTCCCTTGGCTTCCAGCACACCCAGGCTTGGTGCTCTCCTTGCTCTTTGGGACTGGCTCTGCCATCAGTGCCAGGCTGGTTTGCCTCTTCTGGACCCACCACACAGGGATTCACTGGAGATGACCAGTATTTCACTTAAATGTGTGCATCAACACCCAGAAATGCTGCTGTAACCCTCAGCTTCCGTGCTCAGACATTTCAGAGGCGTTGCCACCAGCCTCAGGTCCACGGTGAGTGTGAGTGGAGCATCTGCATGGGTCATAACTCTGATTTATTGCTGGGGTTTGACTTGTGGTAATGGCTCTTCAGAGGCAGGGACAAACCCCAGCCCAGGATGAGCTCCTGGCAGCAGAAGCCAAAAGGATCATTGGGAAACACCTCGTTAAAAAAAAAAAGTCATTCCCCTGCCTCCTGTTCACTGGGCAGACTTGGGACAGTCTCTTCTCTCCTCCTGCATTTTTCCCCCAGCCTCCGGGCCATCTCTGTAGCTGCTGTGGGACCTGCAGCATCTCTGCAGGGTTGCAAAACCCTCTCGGTGCCACAAATCCAGCTGGAATTTAGTGGATGTGAAGCTGAGGGTCCTTGTCTGGACCCTCCTCAGGGTGCTGGTAGCAGAACCCAAGCCAGATCTGTCAGGTACAACATCCCTGGTGGGAGCAGCCTCGGGGAGGGCTGGGCTGTGACTGAGGACTCACAGCATCCAGGTTTGCTCCCCCTGGGCCTGAGGTTTGCACGTTGGAGAATTAAAAACCTGGAAACTCGGGCAGCCCCTGGAGCCAGGACGGGCTCTCCCGGCCTCACATCAGGTAATTGCAGGGATAATGGAACCACTCAGCATCTTCTGAGAAAGGCATAAATCCTCTGGGCTGGCAGCTCTGCAGGGAAAGGAGCCCTCGACGTTTTCAGCCAGCAAAGCAGCAGCACCAGCAGAACTCGGGCTCATCGGCTCCTTCCTGCACCCAGAGCCAAAGGGTGGCAGGGTCTGCTCCTCCCCAAGGGCTGGGATGCTCCAAGGGGATGTTGAGACACATCTGCAGGGCTGGAGGTGGCTCCCTCTGGGGTGACCTCCTGTGGAGCTGCTTGGGGGAGTTGGGCTGGATTGAATCCCTGGCTTTGTGCATCCTCAGCTTGGCCGTGTTTGCTCCTGCATGTTCCCTCTCTGCCCTCCAAATCTATTCCAAGCCTTTCCCCATCTCCCACGGGACGCTGGGTGGACGCAGCCATCAGCTGCCCACAGCTCATCCCTGTGTCCTTCCACGGGGGTTCTGTGCTGGTGACACACGACGGGCCACGAGCGTGTAACAGACACGCGCGTCGCACGCGTGACGTGCTCTGCCCACGCGGGCTGTGGGTGACAGATCCTTGCTCCAACAAAGACACCCCAGGCCAGGATGCTGCTCTGGGCAGCGAAATCCCCCAGTGGGAGCTTTTCCTGGGCTGGGGGAGCGGGTGGGAGTGCAGCCCATCCCCGGCTCCGAGCCGTTGGACACCCTCGGCGGCGCCGCCCCGCGAAAAGCCCCCGAACAAAAGCCCAGTTCAGAGTCGCTGCTGAATAGATTAACAAGATTTCCATAATTAGGGCGGGCGGGAACAATAGGATTCTCCCCTGCCCAGCCCCCCCTGCCCGCCTTTGTCTTGGCCTGGGGATAATGGGCAGCAGTGAGGGTGGGAACCGGCCCGGCCATTTGGTCACTGGACAGTAATTTTCTCACACTGCCAAGGGGAGCATTGAAACATCTGTCCCGCTCGGTCGCCTCATTCACCTCCCATTTCAAACCCCTGACAACTTCTCCCTGCCTGCCCGCCCTCCCCCTCTGCCTGGTTTTCCCGGGTGCCATCAGAGGAAAACCCAGATTTTGGGACTTTTCTTCTCCCCCATGTATCTGGTCTTTAAAGGGGTTGGGTTTGCTGCTCCGTCCTTCCACACTCGGGTTTGCTTTGGTGGTGGCAGCGCCCGTGTGTCCCTCCTGCTCCTCACCAGCCCTGCTGGGGTGGTGGGTGTCCAGCTGCTCTGCTCCCCACCTTCTGCAGGTTCTTGGCAAAACCATTCCTGGCACCGTCCTGGTTTGTAGAGCTTGGGTTCTGAGCTGGTGGTTCAGGCTTTGGTATCAATCCCTGCTCTGGGGAGAAGCTGGGTGCTCCTCCTCGGGGTGGCCGTTGTCTGCAGGGATCTGGTGTCCTCAGGGTTTGTTGTCCTCAGACATGAAGATTATGCTGCCTCATGCTGTGTTGCAGAAGAAGGAGAAGGAGTTTCTTGGGATGCCAAGTCCTCCCTTCTCCAGGAGCAGCGGGTCAGGGTGTCCGTGCTGCTGTCGAGGGTGAAAATGCCGCGGGTTGTGGTGGTGGCACCTGGTTCCTGCCGTGCTGCTCCCACCAGGAGCCCTCGGCCACCCGTGGGCACCTCCCAAACCCTTTCCCTCCTCCCCCAAGCCCTGCCCAGTTGCAGGCAGTGATTTTTGGGCAGCAGAAGCAGTTGAGGTTGGCACGTGCGTCCACCACCGCGAAGATGGAAACTCCCAGTGCTTTAGTTCCTGAAACAAAAATAAATTTTTAAAAAAATGACTTATTCCTCACGGAGTCACCCAGACCCTCCTCTTACCCCCTGGAATAGCTTCTTGGTGCTGGCAGGCAGGGCAGGGCCCCCTCCATCCCTCTGCCCCTGGCCAGCCTGGCACAGGTTGGCCAGGCAGCGTCTCCTTTGTGCTCACAAAAAGGTCCTTCCCCACAGGCTGGTCCCAGCCTTCGTCTGTCGGGAGCACGTTAGTAACGGCCGGGAAATGCAGGGAAGAGGCCGGATAAAGCCCCGCGAAGCTGCCGTTTAAATCCTCTTGTGTAAGTTTGATATCCAGAGTGGAAGCACAAATGCCGTTATAAGTCAATTAAAGCATTGAGTAATCTAATTGTGCTGTGGTCACAAAGTGGCTTAAAGGCTGAGAGAGGAGAGTGGATGGGGACGAGGTCCCCTCCCGGCTCCTGCTTTAGTGTCCCCTGAGGCCCTGGGCATAAGGGCAGGGGGGAGATGGAGGGGAGGACCTGCAGGGGTGGGGGACGCTGCCACCACCTTTGGTGGGTACTTGGGACCCACACAGTGTTCGGGGGCTGGAGCACAAGAGGGTGATGCCAACCTCAGCATCCCTGTGCTGCGGAGCTGTGGGGTGACAGGGATGGAGGGGGACATTGGCACTGGGTCAGCGGGGTGAGCAGAGACCCCTGGCACATCCTGCGGAACCCCCCAGGGATGCAGGTTCTCCGCGGTGCTCCTGGTTGCTCTTTTTTGGGGATATTTTCACTGGTGGTGCTACAGGGGGGTTTTTGTGTGGAAAATTTAGAGCGTGAGCATTGTTGAGAACGGTTTGTGGCCAGGGGGCGGGGAAGGGGTGCAGTGTGATCCAGAAGGACGGGGTGGTGTGGTGGGTTTTGGAGGCCCCTGATGCAGAGGGGAGCTGGTCCCTGCCTCACCCCGTGCTGTCCTGTCCCCTGCAGGTCTGTCGAAGATGCACTGGTCACCAGAGCATGCCCAGCCCCTTAACCAGTGGCCGGAGCAGCACCTCGACGTCTCCTCCACCACCTCCTCACCAGCTCACAAGTCCGAGCTCTACCCCAGCACCCGCCAGCGCTTCAACTACGCCTGGGCCAACGACGACATCTCGGCGCTCACGGCCTCCAACCTCCTCAAGAGGTACGCCGAGAAGTACTCGGGGGTGCTGGACGCGCCCTACGAGCGCCCGGCGCTGAGCGGCTATGGGGACGGCGCCTTCGGGCCGGTCAACGGGCAGAAGGGGGACGGGGAGCCCTGGCCAGGGGGACACGGCTCTGACGGCTCCTACCCCCTGACCCCCCTCCACGATGGCCTCCCCGGCACCAAGGGGGTGGTTCCCCCAGCTGTCCCCCCCGGCGGCGGGGCCATCGGCCTCGGCAGCTCCCCGGTGGTGTCGGCCAACCTCGCCGATCCCATGTATCCCGGTAATTCCTGCGGAGGAGCTGCCGCCGGCTCCGGCGGGCTCGGGTCATCTCAGGAATATCCCTCAGGCTACGGTGGCACCTACTTGCCCTCTGGCTACTGCACCCAACCGGGGGCCACGCTCCCACCCCCGCACCCTCCAGCCCTCCACGGCTCGGGGCTCCTGCAGCCCCCGCACCCCTCACCCGCCCTGGTGCCGGGTTACAGCTCCTCCGGCCCCGTCTACAACTACGCCACGGGTACGTACCCGCCGCAGCCGGGCTACGGCACCATCCACCCGCCCCATCCCTCCGCTTCCTACCTGCCCTCCGGCATCGCCGCGCCCACCCCCCTGCCGGCCCCGCCGCCCACCCCTCGCCCCAGTTATGGCTACCAGGGGGCTGGCTTGGCCCCCCTGGCCGTGCCGCCCCTGAGCGCCGAGGCCACGGGCGCCCTGAAGAGGAAGGCGTTTGACATCTCTGGCGGGGAGGAGGAGGGGGAGGGCAGGTATAGGAAATACAGCTACGAGCAGCCAAAGTCCCCCTACCCCATGTCGGACAACGGCGAGTGCCGGGGCAACGGGTTCGGTGGTAGCGCTGAGTCCCCTCAGGTGGCCTTCAAGCCCGGGAAGCGGTCGGTGGGAGCCGGGAATGCCGAGGAGCAGGCCGGGAAGTACGGCGGGCAGCCGATGAAGAGTATGGTGTCCCCACCCTACGGCGCCGGGGAGGCCCCGCTGCGGCCGGCGGAGCCCTTCGAGAAGTTCAGCCCCCCCCTTGCCAACGGGGAGCGGGCGGCCGAGCCGGGACCCCCCTTCCCACTGCGGCTGCCCCCCAAGGCGCCGGTTTTCGGTGGCCAGCCGGTGGAGGAGCAACCCAAGAATGTCGACCCAATGGTCTTGGAGCTGGTGAACACCAAGATCGTGGAGCGGGGCCCCCCCCGTGCAGTGGACGGACATCGCCGGGCAGGTCTCTGTGAAGGCCACCATCGAGGAGGAGCTGGTGTGGCCCATCCTGCGTCCCGGAGCCTACACCGGGGTGAGCCGGCCGCCCCGAACCATCCTGCTGTTCGGTCCCCGCGGCACGGGGAAGAGCCTGCTGAGCCGGTGCATCTCCACCCAGCTGGGCTCCACCTTGCTGAAGCTCAGTGGGACAACCCTGCTCTCCACCTGGAAAGCCGAAGCCGAGAAGATCCTGCAGACTGTCTTCTTCGTGGCCAGCTGCCGGCAACCCGCCGTGGTGCTCATCACCGAGGCCGAGTCCTTGCTGGTGGCCCGGGCTGGCGAGGATGGCAGCCAGGTGAGCAACCTCAAGTCCCAGCTCCTCTCCTACCTGGACAACGTGGCTACCTCATCCGAGCAGAACGTGGTCGTCATCGGGACCACGTCCCGGCCGGGCAGCATGGACGAAGCTTCCCACCGGCGCTTCGCCAAGCGGTTCTACATCTCCCCACCGGACAGCATGGCCCGGCGGCAGATCCTGCACCACGCCCTGGCCCAGCGGAGCTCCTGCCTGAGCGAGCGGGAAATGGCCTCCCTGGTGCAGCACACCGAGAGCTTCTCGGGCAGCGAGCTGCTCCAGCTCTGCCAGCACGCCGGGAACACCCCCCTACACGCCTTGCCGGGCCAGATCCAACCCACCTCCTACCAGGACTTCGAGAAGGCCTTCTGCAAGGTCCGCCCTGCCACCTCCCAGAAGGAGCTGGACTTGTTCCTGGAGTGGGATAAGCTGTACGGCAGCCGGCACTGACGGAGCCGCGCGCGGGGACGGACCCTTGGCCCCCAGGGACCTTTAGGGACACGACCGATGAACCGCGGAGCTGGGTTGGGCTCCGTGGGGGCCCCCGCAGAGCCACGCTGGGGCCAGATCCCCCTTCCCAAAGAGCAGGAGACCCCCAAACCGCCCCCCCCCCCTCCCCCCAGCAGCTGGCCAGGCCTCTTCTTTCCCACCTGGGACTCAGGCTTTTCCTCTCCGTGTTTTTTTCGGGAGCCACGGCCCCCAGACCTCAGGACAACCTATTTATTATCTTCCCGTTCATCCGTCCCTGGACCATGGATGCGGCGAGCGGGGCCGGCAGCACCTCGGATCCGGCCTCGGATGCACCAGCTCCCCCCAGTCCCCAACCCCCCCCCCCAGCCTCACTTATTATTATTATTATTTTGGATTTTTTTGGATGGCTTTTGTCGTTCCTAACAGAAATACCTCGGGCATCTTTCGAGCCCCTTCGCATCCCACATCCTTGATCAGGGAGAGAGGGGGAAGTGTTGGAGGGGGGGGGGGGGGAAGTGGGGACACCCCAAAACCAGGGGGTTTTGGAGTAAAATGCTGTAGATTGTTTAATATACGAGACTGTTTTGGTTTTGTTTTTTTTTTATTATTATTATTTTTATTATTTTTATTTTTGTAAGGTCTGTAGAATTGTTTGTTTGTTTGTTCGTTTTCTTTTGAACGACTCAGGAAAAGAATTTACCTCAGAAAAAAACAAAAACAAAAAAAGAAAAACCGCCCAACAAAAAGAATGTGTTTTTTTTTTTACAAAAAAACCCCCTCTTTTTATCTTCTCAGAAAAGGAAAAAGAGATTTTTATTATTTTTTTTTAGTTGTTTTTTTTAAAGAGTTTTCAGACCTGGGCTGAAGTTGCCTCGTGCGTTTGCTTCCCAGGGGGAGAAGAAAGGAATTTAAAAAAAAAAACCAAAACAAAACTTGAAGCTGTCACAAAGATGAAGGTTGAATGTATTTTGGGTGCTTTTTCACGTGTGTTATGCCATAATTTTATTTGAGTTCCTCTATTACTACGGTGGGGTGGGGTTGTTTTTTTTTAAGAAGCCTTTGTTATCGTAGCGTTTGGTGGAGTCAGGTGTCCTCACACAGGAGGAGTGTTGGTGCTGTAGGGTGGAAGCTGTGGCCAGCACCACTTTTTGGGTCAGGATGGTCCCCCCCAGACCTCCCCCCCCAGTGCTGGTTTTGCCCCAGGGATGGGGGCTCAGTGAGGGGCGGGGGGTGATGCTGCTGCCAGGGGGCAGCACTCCCCTTTTCACCCAAAAAAAGGGATTATTGGGGCTTCCCACTGTGGCCTCTGAGCGTCCAGAAGCCCCGGCAGGGTCTGGTGGTCACCACATCATTTGGGGAAATCATTTCCCCCCCCCCCAAAAAAAAAACAACAAACAACATCCTGCAGGGCTCAGTGGGGGTGCGTGTTTTAATTGTTTTTATTTTTGAGGGGGTTCCTCCCCCCACCCAATTAAAACAATAATAAAATTGGGGGGTTTTTAGACCTTTTCTTACTGGGGGGGGCAGCTGCTCCAGGGTCATTCCCCCCCAGCTCCAGCCACAGCCCCCCCATAACCTCAGGGTCTGCACAGGCAGAGGATGCACCCCCCACACCTCCCAGTCACAGCAGCGAGGTGCCCACCAGTTTTGGGCTGTTTTCCCTGTTTTTCTTGCAGTTTCCCATCCAAACCTGTGTGTGTGGGGGGGGTAGAGTTGCAAAGGGCATTACCAGGGAAGACACCTCCCCCCCCCCCCCCCCCCCCCCCAACTTTCCTCCAAAAAGTGGTACTGGGTTCCTGAAGACTTTTTATTATTATTATTAATAATATCATATTTGACTTTGTACACTCTCTGTAACCATTTCTACCTCATTTTGCAACGTATTGTACATGAAAGTATTTAATTCATGTCTAATTAATGTCGGAGAAAGAAATGCTTTTGAGCTGTAATGGTCTACCTCAAGAAATGCTGTATTTTAAAAAGAAAAGTATTACACAGTATTAAAGAGATTACATGAGCTGCTGGGAGAGCCCGCTGTGCTTCTCACCCCCCCCCCCCCCCCCCGAGCTTTTTCACCCCCAGGGGGGTGCGGTATATTGGGTGGGGGGCTCTGAGGGGTTTTATTGCAGGGAACAGGAGGAATATGGGGGGATATTGGGGGGGGGGGAGGGGGTGTTGGGGGGGTTATTGCAGCCAGGGGAAGGGCAGAGGCTCAGCCCCCCTCGCAGGGGGGTATTGGGGGGGCCTGAGTGAGCCCCCTCCCCTCATGAGGGGTTTTCTGGGGGCGGTCCGGGTGAGCCCCCTCCCCTCGTGAGGGGTTTTTTTCTGGGGGGTCCGGGTGAGCCCCCTCCCCTCGTGAGGGTTTTTTTTGAGGGGGTCCGGGTAAGCCCCTTCCCCTCGTGAGGCTGGGGGCGGGGGTCCAGGTGTGCCCCCTGTCCTCATTAAGGTGAGGAGCTGCAGGTGTGTCCCTCTCCTTTTTAGGGGTGGAGGTCCAGGTGGGCTCCTCCCCTCATTAGGGCAGCGGGAGCAGCAGGCTGTGGGTGGTGCCCCCTGGGGTCCCTCTGGCTTGGGGGGGTCCCTGCTGGAACGTCTCCTCGACCCCCAGGTCCTGGGGGGCTCGGGGAGGGGGCTGTGGATGTTCGGCTGCTGCCGGCGAAGGCTCATCCAGCGGCTGCAGGTACGAGGTGCTGGAGGGGGACACTGGGGGGGCTGCCTTGGGGGGGGGGGATGCCTTGGGGGGTGCCGGGTTTGCTCTGCGGGGTCTGTCCCGGCTCAGGCTGGCGGGGTCGGGGCTCTGGAGCTGCCGTTTCCCACCTTCTCCTTCTTTACTCTCCCGAAGGAGCTGCCTGAGCCTCTTTCCTCCACGCCCGGGGGTTGGGGTGGGGGGCGTTTCGGGGGCTGCGGTGCCCCCTGGAGCAGGGTTGCCCATCCTCGGTGTCCTGAGCAGGGTCCTACAAGTGCTCCTGGCAGGATGAGGCCCTCGGGCAGCAGCTTGGGTGGAGAATGTTTGCAAGGAGCAAACGGCTCGGGAAGCCGGGAGAGGCAGCGGCGGGGATGGACGGAGCCCCGGAACCCGCGACTTCCCAGCTGGGGAATTGTTCCTTCTGCTCGGGAATTGTTCCTTCTCCTGCTCTTTGGTCCCGGCGGCTCCTCCCTTCGGGTACCGACCGTGGCTCCGTGGGGAGATCAGGGGGAAACGGCAGCTTTCTGCCCGGTCCTGAGGCGGGTGCCCGGCGCTGGTGGCCGGGGCTGCGTTGCCACCTCGTGGTTACGCTCGGGGGCTCCTCGCCCGCTCCCCCAGCAAAACCGCGGCCGTGAAACCCGGCTCCGCTCCGGGGGTTCGGGGTGGGAAGAGGGAAACCCCCGCTGGTGGGGAGCGGGGGGCTGTGTCCCCTCCTCGGGGAGGGAAAGAGGAGCTGCTGCCGCCTCTTTGGGAGGTGGGAAGAGGGTGGTGGGGTCACCCCGGGGAGCAGCGCCCGTTCCTCCTCCCTGCTCCTGCAAATGTCCCGGTAGGGACTGGGGACGGCGGCTGCTGAACCCCAACAGACCCAGGGATGGGGTCCCAGGGGCACGGGCAGGACACCCCGGGGGAGCAGGATGTGGGGGGCAAAGGCTGTTGTGCCTGGATGGATGGATGGATGTCTCTGCCAATGGTGAAGGTGCCCTGGAGCTCCTTCCAGCCCTTTGGTTTGGCTCTGCTGGGAACCGAGGGACCATTTGGTCTGTCACCATGTCCTCAAGCTGTGAGTGTTTGGTGGCTGGATGGGTTGAGTTGGGAAAGGAGGGATGCCAGGAGGGATGCTGAGCTGGGCCACAGCAGCAGGGACAGAAGGTGCTCAGACCCGGGGGCGTCCATGGAACGTGCTGGTTTGTGAGGTCAGGGTGGGGGTTCCGCACTTCTGGGCCCCTCTGAAGCTGAGGGACACCCAAGTGATGCTGGCAGCCGTGGGACTCCTCCTGCTCTTGCTGGCGGCGGGTGGCCAGTCTGACAACACGGTGGCAGCCAACGTGGGTGTTCACACCATGAGCCGCATCGCGGAGCTGCTGACGCCCTCCGAGTGCCGCCGGCTGCGGGAGCGGCTGCGGGAGCCCGAGCTGGACCCGGAGCGGCTGGAGCGGTCCGAGCTGGACCTGGGGGAGCAGAAGCTGGAGCAGGTCTCCCAGGAGATCGACTCCCCTCTCCACCCAGGAGACCTCAGCGGCTCGGTGAGGTGCTCGGAAGCTCTACAGGTCTGGCTGGGAACAGCAGGAGAGGTGACAACCTGGGACCGGCTGATCCGTGACCTGCACCACATCGGGCGCTCCGACATCGCCCTGGAGCTGGGGAAAAACCTGAACCAGGACAGGAGCCTGGAGCTGCGGAAGAACGTGGAGGAGTACAGACACAGCCTGCAGCACAGCACCTCCTCCCTGCTGCTGGAGGACGACGGGCACAGCGGGACGCGGGGCAGGAGAGCCGTGGCTGGGGACCCTGGAGACCTGTACTTCGAGAGGCGGCCGCCCCCCCCCGTACACCCGCAGCCTCCTGGGCTGGGTTCCCCCCCTGGCCTGGGGTATCCTGGGGGGCTTCCTCGCCTCCCTCCTCTTCACCGTGGTCACCGTGTATTCCTGCCACTGGACGCTGGGCTGGGACGTTGCCCCAACTGGAGCATCTTCCAGAAGCTGCTGGAGGGAAAAAGGGACCCAATAAAGCCTCGTGGAAGGGCTGAGAATCCAGAAGCTGACCCTGCGTGTTCTCCTGGGCAGGGAGGGTCCTGCCCTTGACTTTGGGGCTGCTGGATGTCCCCCCACCCGTCCCCATCACTCCCAGCTGTGCTGGGGGTGTCCCCAGTTGTCACTGAGTGTGTTGGAGTGCCCTGTGGCAGGGATGGAGCCAGACAGAGCCCCCTTGGCCACCTCCCCACTGCAGCCCCCTGTGCCCCAGCCCGGGGTCTCCCCATTTCCTGGTCTCCCCCTCCAGCCCCAGCTGGAAGGGAACAAAACCTCTCCTGGCTTATTATGCTAAGCCAGCACCTGGGGTTAATTATTCACGGGAGAGAGGTTAATTAATGCCAGTGACCTGATTTGGCCTTGCAGCAGAGGCATTTGTGCTGCTCGGAGTTGTGCTGGACCACAGCTTTGGCTTTCCTGAAGCCAGGAGGAGGATCTGGGGGCTTGGATCCTTTCTTGGTCTGTCTCTAAATTTAGGTGGTTTTTCTTCTCTGTTTCTCCCCCAGGAGCTCCTGTTCAGTCACTGCCCCCCAGTTTGTGTTGCTGGGGAGGGCAGGGTGGGACCTGTGGTGCAGGGAAAGCTGCAAATGTCTGAGCACTTGCACGTGGTGCTGAGACCCCCCCCCCCCCCTTGGCCTTTTGTGTCCCAAAAATAGTCCTAAAAACGTGAAAGCTGAAGGTCCCCAAGTGATGCTGCTGTGCCTGGCTGTGCCTGGTGGGGATCCCTGGACCCCCAACCTGAGGTGTTTGGGTCTGTTCCTGCTGCTGAAATCAAACCAGGGTGATGAAAAGGGGCGGGGGGGGGGGAGGAGAGAGTGGTAATTTTGGGTTTAGGTGAATTGCAGCTTTGCTGGAATTAAGAGTGAGAAAATCTGTGTTTTGTCTCAAGAAAGGGCTTGTGTCAATCCCACCAGCTGGCAGCAGCAGGCAAGTGCTGGAGAGGAAAGGGAAGGACAAATAACCCTGAGAGCAGCTTGAAAAGATGAGTGAAAGGGTGGGTTTATATCACTTTTTTTAAACTGGATTTGTCCCTGTTGCTCTTCAGGAGTGTTGGTGGTTCCTGAAGCTTCAGTTCCTGGCACGGGAGGGTCAGTGGGGGTCGGTGCCACCCCGGGGGTGTTGGGGCTGTTTCATCATCTGCCGGGGCTGTGGGGGGCCCAGGCCTGGGGGGTGGGAGCTGGGAGGACCCTGAGTGTGCTCAGTGGGCTCAGAGCTGTGAAGGATGAGTGTTCACTCTGGAGCGGAATGAGGGCTGGTCCCCACAGCCCCAGGAGCTGCTCGGGGGTCACAGCTCTCCCAGGAGTGGTGTTTGGGGGGAGGTCAATGCAAGGAGCAGATGTGGAGTCCTTGTAGCAGGATTTGTCCCCTGATGGAATGCAGCACTCCCCAAAGCAGGAAAAGCCAGCCCAAATATGCCCTGTGAGGCATGAGCTTTGTGTGGAGACCCTGGTGGGCTCTAAGATGTGACTTTGCCCCCAAAATGAGGAGCCTGGGGACTACTTCAGGGCTGGATCCAGAGATCCAGGCTTTGGATCAGCTCAACGCTGGAAATCCATCACAGGAACCTGCCTCTGCTGCTGGTGTCTCTCCTGCAGGAGTGATGACCTGGCTGAGCTGAGGATGGGGGACTTGGGGGGGCACAGTGAGGGGCTGGGGGGGGTGGTGGTTGCTGTTGTGTGAAGGTAACAGAAGGACGGGGAGCCAGGAGTTGTTAAAACAAGATGGACAGACCTCTTTATTGCAAATTCCAACGTGAAAAGATGTACAGTACAAAGGAACTCAAAGTTCAGACATGGAGCTCTCAGCTCTCCCTGGTTTATCACCTTCCTCCCTCCCTCCCCCGGCTTCATCCTCCTCTTTCTTTCGTGTGAAATGGAACAGAGAATAAAACCAAGGAGGAGGAGGGGGCTGGGGGAGCAAGCACAGGGAAAAAACCTTCAGCAGGACCCCAGAGGGAGCAGGAGGGCTCGTGCCCCGAGTGTGGGTGGGGTCCCCACCAACCTGTCCTTGTCACTGCATGGGGGACATGTATTGACTCTGGAGAAAGCAGGGATGGGACCTGCTGGTCTTGCAGGGACGTGCCCCAGCAGGAGGTTCCCAGCAGGGGAGCTGGTGGCTCCTGCCCCTGCGTGGCCCAGGGGGGACAGACTCACTGGTGGTTCCTGCTCTGCTTTGGGGGGGACTCCAGTGCAGCTGGGGGGGCAGGTCCAACGTGGGTGGCAGCACCAACCCCTCTGCACGGAGCAGGGGATGTGTCCAGGTCCAGCTCGAGCTGCCACAGGTCACAGCCCAGCCCTGGAGCCCCCCCTGCAGCCACAGACCCCCCAGCACTGAGGGACACCAAAACCCTTCCTTCCACCAGCTTCTCCTGGGCCTCACCCTGCTCTCCTCTGCACGCCTGAGATGAAAACCACCCTGCAAAAATCCCCCTGAGGGGGAGGATGGAGGAGAAGGAGAGTGAAACCAGGCAAATAACTGGGACACCACGACAACCTCACCTTGTACAGTGAAAAGGGTAACATTTATTTGATTTTCTTTTGGCTTATAGTAACGTAATTGTTAATCATGTTGGGTAAGATCATTATGAGCCACCATGCAATTTCTAATACACTAATCTTCACTATTGATCTTTTACAGCTTTAACAGGTTTAATTTATTTAATTTATTAATTTTTTTTGCAGCAGAAAATTAAAGGATTTGTCCTCGGGGGGGTTGTGGCCTCTGTGTGACATCAAGGGTTCATTTAAATTTGTTTTGTTGGCTTCTAGAGTTGTAAAAAAAGGTGAACAGGAAAAGTGAGCCAAGCAGCTCCACTGGGTTTCTCTGTTGCCCCTTTCCCCTCTGCTGGGTGGAAACAGGCACCAGGGAGCCCAGGAGGGGGGATTTCCCAAGGAGGGAGGGAAAAGAGCTACTTGTTGGGGCTGGATTTTTTGGCTGTGCATTTTCCATGGACATTCCCACCCCACCCTGCTTCATTCCCGCAACCTGGAATATAAATTCTGTGTGTGTGTGTGACACAAAAGTCTCTGGTGCTCTTGGGCCAACGTCTCCTCCCCAGCCACAGCTTCACCCACCACTCCCTGCACCCACAACCAGGGAAATTTCTACCCTGGGGGGAGGAAACTAAGGGAGAAAAACCACCCTGACCCCCCAAAAAAACCCCAACTTGGAGCAGAAGGATCAACTCCCACCACCAACCAGCTGGAGAAACGTTCCCCTTCCCTCTGCCCCCCAGTGTCACCAGCCCTGGGGCATTTCATCCAGCCCTAATGTTCAAAAAAGAACTAAATCTCCATTGTTTGAAGGGACTTTTTTTTTATTTTAAAGTAATTGAGGAGCTTAATGAACTTGCCAGCACGAATGCTAAACGAACCAAAGCTTCACCTACGAGAGCCCAGCTGGAGAACAAGGAGGAAGTTTAGCCAAATCTTGCATAGACGTGGTCAACTTATTGCACATTGGAACCTCAAAACCACCTGGTTTGCAAAGAGCATTTTGGCAGGAAAGCTTATTTGTTCTTTTCAGTCTAGTTTTGGATGGGGGGGGGGGTGGGGGGGGGGGCTGGGGTTTGTCTTTTTCCTTTGGTGAGGGGACACTGAGTGGCTGTCTAAAGTCTAAGGAGAAAAAAAAAACAGGAAAATATTAAAAAAATAAAAATAACCATGGACAATGGCATAAGCCAGAAGCCATTCTATTATTTTTTTTTGTTGTTTTGTAGTTCTTTGTATTTACAAAAAGGCATGCTGATAAAATAAAAGGATATATTACAGTATTTATAATATTCTCTTAAAAAGTTCAACCACACTTTTCAGCTTGTTTTTTTTTTCTTTTTTCTTTTTTTTTTTTTTCCTCTTTGTGCTGTTTACAACGTAGCCTGTACATATGTAAGTAGTTTTATTTTCTGTTGTTATTATACATCATATCCTAGGAGCAAGTGGGGGGGCAAGAGCTGAGGGGACAGAAAAGGTTCCTTGCTGTGTGCCCAGGGCACCGATGGCTGCTGATGGGTTCCTGCTTGGTTTCCTGGGGTGACTTTAAGTTCAAGTGACTCCTGGGGTTATTTTTATTACTTTTCTGGGTTGTGAGATTATGCAAACTGAGCTTCATCCTCCCATCGAGCTGTCTTGTCTGGGTTGGGTTTGGTTTGTTTTCCCTGCTGGTCTGGGTACCCTCCACGTGGTCCCCGCGCTGTTCCTGCCCCAGCCAAAAAAGCCACTGAGGGTCCCACCACCAAGGGTGTCCTGAGGGAAAAACCAGCTCACCCAGAGCAGCAGCTGGGAGCTGGTTTAGTCCTGAGGCCACCACCAAAGAGGAAAAAAAAAGAACCCAAGAGGATTTGGGGCCACTGAGGCTGGTGATGGAGGAGCTGATGGTGCTGCAGGGTGAGGCAGAGGCAGCTCCGCTTCCCACCGGGCCCTGGGAGCTGGAAGGGGAAGGAATGGGGGGGAGGTGAAGACCCCCCGCCCCCTCCACCAGCCCCCAGCCCTTGGGAATAGTCCTGGAGGGGCTGCAACATCCAGAACCACCCCCCACCCACCTGGCAGCACCACAACCACTGGGATCAGGAGGCAGGTTTTGGAAAGTCACCCATGGGTCTGAGTCCCACCTGGAGCAGGAATCCCACGGGACAACCCAAGGCTGTGTGGCTTGTCCTGGACCCCCCACCCCCCCACACCCCCTACTCGTGGCCTGGCCCTGGCTGAGCCCCCCACACACCTAGAGGGAACCTGCTGCTTTCCTTGAGCACTCCTCTCTAAAAAAAAAAACAAACCAAAAACCTACCAAGAAATGTCTCCCCTGCAGGAGAAGGAACAAGATGAATGCAGAGGAGGTGGAGGATACACATGAACTTCCTGGGCTTGGAGCCCTGGAGTTTGGGGTTACAGTGACAGGGGGTACCAAACCAGTCCCAGTTTGAGCCTCTCCCCTTGGCTGAGGGCAGAGCAGCTCTTCAGTTTGGTTAATTCCAGAGTGGTGGGGGGGGGTGTGAAAAATCAAAGATGGGCTGGATGGGGAAAATAAAAAATATATATATATAAAAAAAGACAAGTAGTTAAACAGACACAAATATTTCATCTGCCTCTTTTTTTTTTTTTTTTTTTTTTTTTTTTTTTCCCCCACTAAGGCCTGGGAGGTGAAGGGAAGGGCCTGGGAACAGGTCTCTCCCAATCCAGGGGAGTGCCTGGAATTTATGGCTTCGCAGGCTGCTGTGGCCGGGGCTGTGTGTGGTGGGTGATGGTTCCTCATGCATGGTCCCTGGTCACCTCATGCCTTCATGCAAGTCGGGTCTATGCACTGAACGAGCACTTTGTGGTGTGGGGTGTGTTGTTGTTCTGGAGGGGGGAATCAGCCTGAGGTGGCTCCAGGCTGAAGGAACCTGATCACCCCATTTCCCAAACCAAGTAAAGCCCACGGGGAAAGTAGAATGCAGCTAATAAAGACCAAATCAAGGATGGCAACTGGGTGACATGGGCTGAATGGGTGGCTGGTTTCTTGTTGGTTTGTTTTTCCCCTTTTTTTTTTTTTTGGTTTTACTTGTTTTAACATTTTTCTCTTTTTTTTAAATGTTTTTTTCACTCTTTTTTTTGGCTGCTTAACTAAATGCAAACCAAGCTCTGCATGAACAAACCCTTGAACGTTGTGACTCCTGGGTTGGTTGGTTGATTTTTTTTCTTTCCATAATCAACAAAAAAATGGGAAAATCAAATCCATTTTTGGCTGCTTTGGAAAAAAAAAAAAAATACACAAATCCCAGCAGCAGGTTTTTCTTTCTGTGTGTGTTTGTGTTTGTGTGTTGGATTTTGCTTCTTTGTCCTAAGTTGCACTGACTGGTGTGGAACATGCAGTATCCACCTGCCCAAATAGAAAATCCTTTTGTTTTTTAATTATGATTTTTTTGGTTTTTTTTAATCCTTTTTTTGTGTTTCCATGTTTGTTTACAAGGGTCCTGGAGCCAGGTGGTGGGTCACTGCTGCAGATGCAACGCTGTCACATGGGAAGCAGACTATGTTTGGTATAAGATCTTCAGGTAAGTGTCTCCACAGCTGTTCTGTATTGATCTATGTCATGAAGTTTGTAAACAATCTTTATTTCCACTTGCAAACATTGGAATTTGTAGGTTTCTATTGTTTGTTTGTTTTGTCTCAACACTTGGATTCCCTGACCTGTTTTTGCCTTTTGGCTCGTTCTCGTTTCCCTTCCTCCGCCCGTTGCTGTTTCTCCTTCTCAGGTTTGGTGACACTGTCATAGGAGGGCAGGGAGGCTGTCGAGGGGGTCCCTTCTTTTTTCTCCCTGTTGGTGCCTCCATTCTCCAGCTTGGTGGTCACGGGCCTGCGGCTGATGAAGCCCCGTCGCGCCAGACGAGCCCTGTAAGCCCTCTGGATCACCACGGCCGACACCTCCTCCTGCTTGCGCCGCAGGGTGGTCGTGATGGGCTCATAAGACACTTTGGAAGGGTTGGATGCCACAAATCTTTCCTCCATCTGTTGCCTCAGTATATCCAGCTCTCCACTGTCCCCCAGGACACGTTTGGTGAAGGCAAAGAGGATGTCTAAACAGTGGATCCTGTCTCCACTGACCATAGGCAGGTCCATGGCGATGAGTTCGATGGTGTTGGGCTTTGGGACGCGGAGAGGATGTTCCAAAGCATCAGCAAAGTCTGCCAGCTTGCTGTACTCGATGAACTGGGTGGCATCAGGGTCAAACTTCTCCCAGATCTCATAGAAGGTCTCGAAGTCGTCCTCGCTCAGCGGGTCGGCGCTCTCCTCCGTCGCCACGCTGAAGTTCTCCAGGATGATGGCAATGTACATGTTGACCACGATCAGGAAGGAGATGATGATGTAACTGACAAAGAAAAATATCCCCACCGAAGGGTTCCCACAGTCCCCCTTAAAGCCACTCCCGGGGTGCTCCTTCTCCAGGTCACAGTCTGGGGGCCGGTTGAGGATGGGCAGGAGCAGCCCATCCCACCCAGCCGACGTGGTGATCTGGAACAAGCAGATCATGCTGTTGCCAAAGGTCTCAAAGTTGAACATGTCGTCGATGCCGGCCTCGTGCTTGACGTAGGCAAAGTTGGACATGCCAAAGATGGAGAAGATGAACATGACCAGGAAGAGCAGGAGGCCGATGTTGAACAAGGCAGGCAGGGACATCATTAAGGCAAAGAGCAGCGTGCGGATCCCTTTGGCTCCTTTGATCAGACGCAGGATCCGGCCGATGCGGGCCAGGCGGATGACTCGGAAGAGAGTGGGTGACACGAAGTACTTCTCAATGATTTCAGCCAGGAACATTCCTAAAGAAGAAGACAAGGGGCAACTGTGACCACTGGAGACGTGCAGGCTGCAGCTTCCGGCCCTAGCGGAGGGGCTGGGGGGCACAGCACCTTGCTCAGGACTCCCAAGGGGGGCCGTGATGAAGAGGCCTCACCTGGAGGCAGCTCTGGCTCCCTAAATCCTCCTCCTAAATGGAGAGGGAGGGAGGAGCAGCTGCAGAGTGATCCCTTCCACCTGGAGAAGGATGGGTGAGCTGCTTCTTGGAGGTGTCCAGCTCTCGGTGCCTAACTCTGCCATGGGAGCCAGGCCATGGACTTGACTTTTTTTTTTTTGAAGGTTCTAAAGAAATATGTCAGATAAATATGAGAGAGACCTGGATCTGAGCTTTAGGCTGCAGGGCAGGCTCTAAATGTCAGTGTTTGGTCAGTAGACCTGGGCAGAGCTGTGGGCAGCCAAGGGGTCTGGGTGCCCCTGTTGAATTTCTGAGGTTCTGGGTATTCTAGGCTCTGAAAAAGCCAGAACCTCCTGGAGGAAACAGATTGACTCAACATCCCACCAAACTGCAACGAGTGCAGATCCCACAGGGCTGGAGGAAGGGCTGCAAAGCTCTTCTCAGGGGTCAGTAACCACTGAAACCTTCTGGTGAGGGGAGTAAAATTTCTGATTTTTCAAGACAGGGAGAATGATTGTCTTACTGCACACAACTGGAAAGGAAGGCCAGGACAGAGAGAGGAAGGGGCTTTAGTCAGGACTTCAAGGTGTCAGATTCTACCACGGTCTCTTCAGAAGGCTAAAAAGAGAAGCCCCAAGTCCTGCTCCCTCTCCATCCCCTGCAAAGCCAAGAACGTGCTCTACTCAGCAAACACCAAGGAAGCAGCCCAGCACTCACACACCTCTACCTGGTGTCACACTTACCCACGATGGACAGAATCACAACCACGAAGTCAAAAATGTTCCACCCGATGGTGAAATAATAGTGCCGTAAGGCGAACATCTTCAGCACACACTCACAGGTGAAGAAGATGACAAACACAAAGTTGATCCAGTAAAGGATGTCCTCCATCTTCTTGCTTTGGGTGTCCGTCTCCACCATCATGGTCACCATGTTGAGGCAAATGAGCATCATGATGACAATGTCAAAGGCTTGCTGAGTGACAAAGTCAAAGACAGCTCCCTGGATGCGGTTCTGTGCGGCAGGAGAGGGACCATGAGCCCAACAGGCTGAGCAAAAATTTGCCATGAGGCAACAAATTCATCAAATCATGGAATGGTTTGGGTTGGAGGGACTTAAAGAGCATCTAGATCCAACCCCCTGCATGGGCAGGACACCTCCCACCAGCCCAGGCTGCTCCAAGCCCCATCCAACCTGCCCTTCAACACTGCCAGGGATGGGGCAGCCACAGCTTTCCTGGGTAACCTGGCCCAGGGTCTCACCACCCTCCCAGCCAAGAATTGCTTCCTAAAGTCCAACTTAAATCTCCCGTCTCCCAGTTTTGATCCATCCCCCTTGTCCTCTCACTCCTGCCCTTTTCCAAAGTCCCTCCCCAGCTTTCCTGGAGCCCCTTCAGACACTGGAAGGTGCCCTAAGGTGTACCTAAAACCCTGCTCCCAGCAGATCTTCCTCTTTGCTGCCTTTCCATGCTCAACTGGAGAAAGCAGCCAGGTCTACCTTGCAGTGGCAGTTCTGGCTCCTGGGCACTTGACCTCCATTCCAGCTGCCTCTCCTGTGCCCGGTTCCAGGGGCAGGCAGAGCAGCAGTGACCTACAGGACACCCCAAAAGCACCTGCAGAACCTTCCAGGGAGGCAGGACCAGAGCTCAGGGCTCCACCAATGTACCCCACCAGGCTGAAATGTCCAAGCTCCTCCTCACTAATGCCAGGAGGTCTCCTGCTCTCCACCTACAGCCTCAGCTGGTTTTGTTGATTCAAGTGAACCAACTGATTAACACCAACCACAGCTGAAGGATTTAAACCTTTCTCAGCTCAAACCTGAATTCTAAGGATGAGCCCAGGGGGCTGTGGAGTCCAGAATGAGTCAGAACAAAAGCTGAAGCTCCTTTGAAAGTCTGTGTTCCCCCCCTCCTTCAATTCCCTTCCCAATGTACTCACCAGAGGTCGGGGAATAGGTTTTTGAGGCTTCTTTGAGCCCAGTTTTTTCATGGCATTATAGTACTTCTTTTGTTCTTCTGTCATGAAAATATCTTGACCTCCAAAGTAAAGGGGCAAAAGGAAAACTGATTACAATCAGCTGGGGCACCAGCAGGGGCAGGAGCAACATCCCAGCTCAGGCAGGAGGACACCCACCACATGGGAAGTTGGTGGCAGCTCTTTTAGACACCAACACCTTCCAGTAATACTCAAGGCACCCTGACTTTTAAAGAAAACTGAGTATTTTTCCAAGGAATAACCCGTTTTATGGCCCCAAGTCCTGCCCCATCCCCTCAGCAGGACACCCAGGTTGCTCAGGCACTGCCCACAACCCTCAGCTTGGCTCCCAGAGAAAAGCAGGAGGGGAGGGAGGGACAAGGAAGGAATCTGCCTTCCAGGCTGTATTTTAGTCAAGGCAAACCAACCAACCAACCAAAACACACCCAAGAAATGCAACAAAATGCAGGCTAGAGAAAAAGGGCTCTTCTAGGCAGAGTTTTACATAAAGTTTTAGGCTCCCTCATCTTCCCTGAGCCTGTTCTCAGGTGGGCACCAAGATCTCGGCTCTCAGGGAGGCTCCTGCCCCACACTGAGGGCCCTCAGCCCTTTATTGCCCTGAAACCAACCCCCCATAGCCTTTATTCCACAGAACCACCCCCCCTCAGCCTTTAGTTCACTGAAACCCCCCATCTCAGCCCTTGTTCCACCCCCCTCAGCCTGAGGACACCCTCCCTCCATCAGGTCCCAGCTCCCCTCCCACACTCAGAGCACGTATCTTTTTCTTTTGTTGATTGAAGTTGTCAATGATGACACCAATGAACAAGTTGAGGGTGAAAAAGGAGCCAAAGATGATGAAGATCACAAAGTAGATGTACATGTAAATGTTGTCCTCATACTTGGGCTGCTCTTCTTGCTGAAGGGGCGGGGGGGGGGGGGATGAGAGGAGAAAGAAATGAGAGTTCAAAGCCATCATACAGTCAAAAGACCAATATGGTCAAATAAAGCCTGTTCCCAAGTGCCCCAGGTCAGGCAGGATGCAGAAAGCTCTGGTTAGAGATGCAAGTTGGTGCCCTCACACTGGGTGAAGCAAAAAGGATTTGCATGGAGCCACCAGGAGGGTGGTGAGCTCATCTTCAGAACCACAAGATGCTACAGCTTCAACCTTCCCTGTAAATGGGCTCAGTGATTTGCAAATCACAAAGGAAATGAGCATTTTAATTGACAAGCACCACCAAAGTGAAGACACTGTTCTTTCTTTTGAAGAGGGATGTGCCAGACCAGCAGCTAACCAAAAAAGAACATCTTTTTACCCTCTCCTGACACAGCCTCACCACTTTCCAACCCTGCATTCAGTGCAGGACAAGAAAATCCACTTTAAAAAAATAATCTTAAAACCATGAGAAGGAAGAAAACTAGACAGTAAAAAAAAAAAAAAAAGGAACTAGTGGTATTTGCAACATTCCAGCAGGCAGGAACAAGAAAAGTGCCTGAAGAAAGAGCTCCAACCCAGACACCACTTCAGAACTGGATTCAAACCAACACTTGGGCTCCTCTGCAGATGTCAGGGCCATGAAGGACCTCCTGGCTAATTCCTCCTCATCATTTATTCTGATGATGAAACCTCTTTGTGTTCCTTTCTTCACTGTATTTCTATTCCAGCAGGATTTTTCCCTGACCCTAAAGTAACCCAGAGAACCCTGCCCTTCTGGGGCTTTTCTGCAGGATATGAAACAATCACAGCATTAAATACAAAATACAAGCACAGTTCTACATTCCTCCCCTACCTTGATTTTACCAAAGCAAAAGAGCAGAGTGAAATAGTAGGAAGTGAGTTGGTGGTTACCTTTCTGGAGTCTACTGCTGCATACATGATGTCCATCCAGCCCTTGAAAGTAGCCTGGGAAAAAAAAAACAAACAACCCACAAGTTCTCTTAGAAAGAAGTCACAAGAAGCAGAAGAGCAGGTCTGATCTGTCCCAGCCATGGCCAGGAGTCCAGGGCACTTGATTGCCCTTTACATGGAATTTTATTATCATTTTGGTTAAGCCTCATGTAATTCAATCTAAATGAAATGAATCTCGAGAGGTTTCCTGCTGTCTCACCAAGGGTTTGGTAGAGTCTTTGAAGAGCAGAGGCTGAGGCCACTTGCTGTGCTGGGAGACTCAGACTGGGCAGCAAGACAGAAGGTAAAATAACAGGCTTAATCCTGTGGGATTATTTGGATGGAGATTATTTCAGAGAGAGGGGTGAGAAGTCAAAAAGCATTAGAAGCAGCTTGGATTTACCACTGCTAGAGAGATCATGGAATCACAGGGGCTGGAAGGGACCTCTGAAGATCAAGTCCAACCCCCTCTGCTGCAGCAGAAATATCTGGGGCAGGTCACACAGGAACGTGTCCAGATGGGTCTTGGAAGCCTCCAGAGAAGGAGACTCCACAACCTCCTGTCCCAGGGCTCTGTCACCCTCACAGCAAAGAAGTTTCTCCTCATCTTGAGGTGGAACCTCCCGTGTTGTCACTTGGTGCTGTTTCCCCTCATCCTAAAGCAGGCACCACTGAGAGACCGACCCACTCCTGACACCCGCCCTGCAGACATTCACAGACACGGGTCTAAAAGGGTGAAAAAGCAACACTTACAACTTGCAGAAGAGCCAGATATCCTGCCCCCACGTTGTCAAAGTTAATTTTCACGTTCTTCCAGCGGATCTCGGTGGAGTTGGGTGGCATCAGAGCTTCACAGTCTGTCTTGTTGTTAACAATATCTATCTCAAAGCGCTCCTCAGCTGTTTCATTAAAGCAGTAATGATATTTCCCGGCAAACAGGTTAACCCCCATAATGCTGAAAATCAGCCAGAAGATAAGGCAGACCAACAAGACATTCATAATGGAAGGGATTGCCCCAACCAAGGCGTTGACAACCACCTGTGTTGGAAGGGGTGGGAAAAAGTTTCAGTATAAAACACGAGGCAGGAGACAGCAAGCACCAGTACAGCTGGTTTGTTGGTTGTTTTTTTTTTTTGGGGGGGGGGGAATGGGAGGGGAGGCCACTGACAGGGCTGTGGTGAAGAAGCTGGCAGTGAACTTGTTCCAAGCGGTCCAAATTCTGCTTAGAATTTCGATTTCAAGTTCAACCTGGGCTTTAAAAGCCACCTGCTTGAGCTCTGCTTTGGAAACGCAGCAGGCTGGGTTGTTGGCTGGGTTTTGATTTTGATCTGGGTCACTTCTTTGGTGAAAGGAGCCACCCTTCTCCATCATTTTAGCTGCCAAAAGGGAGAGGGGGACACACCAGCGGTGGAGGTTCAGCCTCTCTTCTTTGGGGACAACCAGGCTCCTCCAGCTTTCCCAGAGCCCAGTCTGAGGACTTTCTGCTGATGGATTTGATGGCTCTTCTCAGCCAGTGGCCCTTCCAGCCATTCCCCACTGTCAAACAAGGCTGTTATCATTCCCAGGCTTGTCTCCTGCTCCCACCAGCAGACTGGGTGGCACCCCCTGGGCTGGGGACAGGACCAAGCCTGGTGTTGCTCTGCTCAGACCGAGCAGGGAGTGGCTGTGAACACCAAGATGAAGTTTGGGAGCAAGGCCAACCCTGGGGTGTCAGGCAGGCAGCTGAGCATGCAGCTGGGCAGGCTCCAGCAGACAGAAAAGCCATGTTCCTTCCTCCAGGCTGCAGCAAACGCAGCAGGAAACCAGGGTGGGCTTTGTCAGAGCTTGGATCTGCCACTATCTCCTCATTTTAGCCTGTCACAGTCCGGGAGCAGCAGGATGTCCCTCAGCATCCCTGGCCAGCACGTGACCAAATGTAAGCGAGGAGGCTTTTAATAGAGTTAGGTCAGCAGGATATTAAATCTTTTATTGCAATCTCCTGATTTAGATCCTGTTAATAGAGGAGCAGGGTCTAAACTGTTTTTCCCCCTCAGCCTTAGTGTTGAAAGGCTGCTCCACCACACGGTGGTGACTGGGGAGGCCTCAAGCACTGGAGCCACGAGGGCTCCCGGCCACCCCCAAGTGTCCCCTCTCCTCCTCCACCAGCACATGCAGGAGCAGCAAGGGCCTGTCCTGCAGCAGAGCAGGAAAACTGAAGACAAGAGCGATGCAGACACTGAGCAGTGTCACAGCTGGTAACTAATGTCATGGGTGGTCACTGACACCTCACTAGGTGACACAGGGCAGAGTTGAGCCCCCCAGCCAGGCTGGGTACAGCATGTCTTGGCCATAGAACCACGGAATGGGTTGGAAGGAACCTTAAAGATCACCTATTTCCACTCCCCTGCATGGGCAGGGACACCTCCCACCAGCCCAGGCTGCTCCAAGCCCCATCCAACCTGCCCTTCAACACCCCCAGGGATGGGGCAGCCACAGCTTCCCTGGGCAACCTGGGCCACCCTCATATTAAAGAATTTCTTCCTAACATCCAACCTAAATCTCCCTCTTCCAGTTTTGATCCATCCCCCCTTGTCCTCTCCCTCCCTGCCCTTGTCCCAAGTCCCTCCCCAGCTTTCCTGGAGCCCCTTCAGGCACTGGAAGCTGCTCTAAGGTCTCCTTGGAGCCTTCTCCTCTCCAGGCCGGACACTCCAACTCTTCCAGCCTGTCTCCAGAGCAGAGCTGCTCCAGCCCTCCCATCATCTCTGTGGCCTCCTCTGGACTTTCTCCAGGAGCTCCACATCCCAATGGGATGCTCTGCTGCTGGACACCAGCACCTCTCTGGGGGTTTAAGGCCCTTCAGCTTCCCCCACGCTGGGGTTTAGCCCAGCTCATCACTGCAGTGAAACAAGCCTCCATCTCCTCCAGGAACTTACAGGATGTCACATTCATCCAGCATCCAAAAAAGATGTGAGAGAAGGAACATGGCTTTTGTGTGCAGACTGACAAACAGGCATGCACGGGTCATAGCAGGACTGTCCAACTCCCTGAATAACTGAAGAGCAGAGCAAGCTCTGGACAATGCAGATTACTAGGGAGTAGAGAAAAGCAAAGAACTACATTTTATGTTTCCTTTACAAAGGCACTTCAGGCCTCTGTGCTGTGACTGTTCAGGGCAGCAACACTTCTCCTCAAGTCAAAATAAAGGGCAATAATTGGGTTTAGGGAACTAACAGGGCTGCAGTCTGAACTAATAGTTCTGCTGTGGTGAAAATCCCCCAGTTTCAGTAGGAGAACCTCCTGGTTGTGCATCAGAAATCACAGCTGCTCTCCTGCTGAAAAAGAGCTTAATTATCTGCCTGTTTAATGTTTTCTTCCTTTCTGATCCTCCTCTTAGGAGGGACCTGAACCCAGCCCACCAAAAGCTCTGGCTTTGTGTTGATGGAAAAGTTCTCATCCTTTTGTTCCTCTATTCTATAATAAAGTTGAGAACTAAGCTAAGTGACACACAGAAATAGTGGCAGGATGACATCAGGGAAGAAACAACCCTCTCTGGATGTGTTATGATTTATTTCTATCACTTCCTATGGAATCTGAGGGTTCCCATCAGCTCCCTGCCCCTCTCAGGCTGGTCTGTGCTCAGTTACACTACAGCAAATGCAAAGGGGATCAGAGGGATCCAGGTGGAATCACTCCAGTCAGACCCTGAAGTAAAACTGTAACTGCTCTTCCCTTCTCTCTTTTTCAAAATATATCATTTTATCTGTTTTAGCATCTCTAACTCTGACCTAGCTGGGATGTAGCACAAGAGACATCCATCACTGTTTTAAAAGCAACTGGGAAACCCGTTAATATCATGTACCCTTTACTTGTTTCTTGTGTTGTTACCAGTTTATTTCAATCCCCAATGGAAAAAAAGCACCAAACCCCCAGAATATTAGTGGCAAAGTAGTGAGACCCTGGGGAAACTTCAGGTTCCCAGGGCAGTGGTGCTGTCTAACAATTTGAGGAAAGCTTGTTAAGTTCAATGCTTTGCTTGTGCTTCGTTGCTCGTTGCACAGTGACAGGACAGGGGACCATAAAGCAGGAGAAAAGGGAGGGAGTGGAAAGGAAAAGCTTCACTACCAGACAAGGCTTCCAGTCAGCACCAGACTGGACCGAGAACAACAAGGTGCAACAAGAGGAATTAAACCAAAGCCTTTTTTTCAAGCAGCTGATCTCCCCGCCAGTCCCTTCCTGAAGGCCTGAGTGATCCCAGAAAGGAAGCTGCCTTTCCCCCCCTTGCAGACAGATTGTGTTTTTAAAAACCCCTCAGATAAGAGTCTTTCAATCCAATTCCACCAGCAGCCAAGGCCTCGAGGGGCTGGAGATACTGAGGTGGTTCCAATTCTGCTTCTTTGCACCTGGTGATTCTCCCTAGATCAAAAAAGTTACAGCTGAGAAGCCCCCTCGGATGCTAGAGGTAGAAGCCAGGCTACATGAGAACAGCCAAGTGTTAAACATCATCTACAGATGGCACGTGGTTTGGGCCAGTAATTAATGTCATGAGGCAGCTGAATGCATCTCCCTTTCTTAAAGAGGGGAGGGTGCAGCAGTGGGCAGGGTGAGGGGACATCCACGGGAGAGGTGACCGAGTCAGCAGCTGCATCAATGATTCTCTTTGGAGAATTTTCTTTCCACCCGTTTGGATCAGTTCTAGCATGCTTTTTTTTTTTTTTTTTTTTTTTTTTTTTTAAAAAAAAAACCAAACCAAAACCAACCAAAAACCAAAACCGAAACCAAAACCAAACCAGACCACTCCCCAGGCATGCAGAAGGATCAGCTGCTCGTGGCATCTTACCCTCATCCCCTCAAATCGGGACAACGCTCTTAAAGGCCTCAAAGCTCTTAGTGTCCTAAGGGACTTTATGGCACCTAGTTCCGAGTAGCCCAGGGCATTAGCTATGAGGCTGACTAAAGAGACCTACACAGAGAACAAAAGAAAAAAAAGAAGAAAAGAAAGGAAAAAAAAGAAAGAAAGAAAAAACAAAAGGTTCCAGACTGTTAGAACGAGTCCCCTAGCGCTGCTTGCCCAGCCCAAGTGCCAGCCCGGGTGGCCCCACAGTAAATACCGAAGCCACGACACCAGCTGCCTACTTCACTTGACTGAAACGACCTGGAAGGAAATAATGTGGTTGAGAAAGGTGTAAGAAAAGAACAGAGGGGAAAGAGAAGTGAGAGAGAGGCAGAGACACACACGGAGAAGGGGTCTGTTGGAAGGAAGAGCCCAAACGAGGACATGAACCTTACCCTCGCCCTGAACTGGCTGCAGGATCCCAGCGGCTCCCATTAAACTGAAGCCAGACAAATGTTAAAGGTACCTATGAGAAAGAATACAGATAAATACACACACTGCACCAACTGCCCTCAACTCCTACAGCAAGCCACCGTGGTGGGGCTTCATCCAGGGCCTCCAGGGACAGGCCAGGTGGCCCAGCTCCTCCTGCCAAAACAATCCTGACCAACGTCAACGCTGACCCCGTCGCCACTGGTTCCTTCCCTGCCCCAAACCCCGGGGCTGGCGGGGTTGGTTTCTCTGCCTGTAACAACAGAGCAACTGTCAGGCACTTGTTTTGCCTGCTTGAAGCTCTGGTGACACTTGTGAGCACCTCAGAGGGAGGATGAGGATGGTGAGTCCACCCAAGTGCCGGGCAGCGCCCGCGGGGCGTGGACACGGATGTGGGGACAAGGCTGGGGACACACTTCTTGTCACGAATCTTACCACCACTTTTCAACACCACAACCACCAGGGCAACCTGTTTGCTTCAGCAGTCTGGAACCTGCTTCAGACTCCCCACTTGTGAGCTACTGAACGTTCTTAACCAACTGTTTGGGGCCACCTACTCGTGACCTGGCAGGTGCCTCTAGGGCAGCAGCCTGACTGAAATCTCTTTAGATCAGACAGGACTTGGCCTTATGGAAAGAAGATCTACAGACACCACTGCACCAGCATCCCACCAGCTCCCATTTTTGGCTGCTGTCACGTTACAGACACGGATATGAACCTTCAAGGAAGAAAAGAAAGACACCAATATCCAGTAACACCAGAAAAACGAGACCTCCTCCTCCACCAGGTGGGGTTTAGCTTCATTCTCAGGACACTTCCTACTTAGAATTCTCTTTTAAAAAGAGGAGTATTAAGATAATAATGTGAAATTCATTCCAAGGATGATTCCTGATCCACACGTTTCAGCACCAGGTTTCAAAGGCATGAACATGTGGGAAAACTTGGGAGATTTCATTTCATGTTCCTGTTTGTGCTTCTGTCTTCATCCCTGCCCCACAATCAGAGGCTCAAATATGTGGCAACGTGGCTCTTGGTTTGTTTTTTTTTTTATCCTGTGGTTTTCTGATTTTAAAATGAAACTGATTTTAAAATGAAACTGATTGCAAACAGGCCAGGGGTGTTGCAGAGGTTTACAGCAAAGCCTTTGTGATCAGCTTGCTCAGGACTGGACCAAGGCCACACAGACACTGGTATGTTAATGGTCCCAGATTCCAAAATCTGGATGGGATTTGGAGGGATGGGCTGCAGGCTCCATCTAGAGAGAATTACAACATTTTACCCCGTGAGTATAACACAGGAAACAGGCCTCACTGAATCCTCTTAGAGCTTCTTCCCCTTCAGGTAACACCTCGTTCCCAGGTAGGAAACTTAAGGGCAAGGAAAGGTCTAAAGGCCCCTGGAGCTCTGATGGTCAGTTTGTTCTCCTGGGACACCCTGACAGAAGACACAGCAGGCACCAGTGTCAGACAAAAGGAATTCCAGATTGACTGAAAAGCCTTCAATAACACCCAGAAAAAGACTCTGTTGTCACAAATACACCCCCCACGCTTTGGGAACCAGAGGAGGGTGATTTGACAACGCTACCAAACCTGGAAAATAGGATTCAAGAGGGTGGTTCTGATGCAAAGGCTCAGTCTCTGCCAGTTTGCAGCTGCCATCCTGCCTCCAGCCACACCACACCCGGCCATTTGGGAGGGGGGAAGGAAAAGAAGTGATTGAACAGACACAGGACACGATGCTGAGATGTTGTCGAGTCAGATTCTGGCAACTCGAGTCCACAGGTTGGGGTTTTTTTTGCAGACAAAAACCCAATTGCCAAGAGAAATTTCTCCTGGGACCTCAGGCCCCTGGTACAGACACACTTATTGACTCCCTGTCCACGTGTCACCTGGCTGGGAAGTTCCTCCTCTTTACTCCACCAGATATTGGGGGCAGCAAATAAAACTTGGAACATCTGTCGATGAAACTGCACTTTGCTCCCAGCAGCTGGAATTCAGTTCCCAACATGAAGCATAAGGGCTGTGAATGCTGCTTTTGTGCTCAGCTGCTGGTGGAATTTTAAACAAAGAACCCCCACAAAAAATGTGATTTGCTGGAAGACTCTCCCCAAAACAGCCCAGAAGAATAGATGGCAGCTCATCCTACCTTCCATGTTAGCACTTACACTTCATCTTAAGGCAGTGAAAGAGCCACAGTGTTATTTTCAGAAGAGTTATTTCTTCAAGATGTGTGTTAAAAGGTGTTAAGGGGACCAGAGAGGACTTTTTAAAAAATATCATTTACAAATTCAGTTTTCCACAGGAAGCACAGACATACTGAGTCACTTCTGCCCCTGAATTCCAAGCATGGCTCCTCCACCTACTCAGAAATATTTCCAGAGTGATAATGTCACTGAACAGCAACTTCACAAACTGAATCATATTCAAAATGTTCCAAATAAGAAGCTTGGGAAAAAAAAAAAAAAAGAGTTGATTTTTAAAAATACTTACTCTGGGGACATTCCCTGAGGACACTGCTTCACAACTGGATGTGATGGAACGTTTTAAAAGGATCCAAACACTCAGGATTCTAAAGTCCCTGTTTTGGTAGCTCTTCAGACTTCAAGTCCTACCAACTGCATCATTTTCCACCACTTTTGACAGCCTCAGTTCCCCTTATTTTAAAAGGCCTTGCTGTGCTTCAGAGCCAAATGTCTTGCTACAGCTTCCCTCTACTGTCTCTTCCCTTTTCATTCTCAACTTCATTCTCCCTCCCAAGATGTTCTGCAGGGGAATTCCAGGGCAACCACGTGCTGAACTGTCCAGACTGATGGTTTCCCTTGTTCCTGTTACAACCTCTTGGCTCCAAACTGCCTTTGCTGTTTCAAATGCTCCTGCTTCTCTCCTGGGCATTAGATCTTTTTACCAGAAAAAGGATGATGCTGAACTTCATTTTGCACACTCAGCTTTGCAAGTACTTCAGGTTCTCACAAATATCTGTGCCCAACAGACCCTGTTAGGGGGTAGGATGGGAAGACTCTGCCTGTCTCATCATCATCATCTCCTGTCACTAACTACACAAGCAAACGACCACAGAAAGGATGTCCCCAAGGAACACCACATCTGCACAAGTTCTCCCACTGTTAACACCTTCCAGCAGCTCAAGATGCAGACAAGCCTCTTAGGAACAGTATTTTCAGCAGAGCAGAAGAGCCAAGGGCTGGCAAACCCTCCTTGGCCTCTGCAATTCCAGAGCTGCACAGGAAACACCAGCACCAGGGGCTCGAGGGTTTTATCCTTGTTTTGGAAACTTAAGATCCCTGGGACTGAACCCACATGACACATGTGACTCAGTTAGGACAATTCTCAGGAGAAAACACCACCCCAGCCTTCTTTTAACTAACTTTTTGGTTTTGTTCCCCCCAGAAATGAGGAGGAGAGGATACATACAGCCACGATGAGGAAGTCCAACCAGCACCAGGCGTTGGTGAAGAACTTGACGAAGCCATAAGCACACCACTTCAGCAGCATCTCCAGGATGAAAATGTAAGTGAAGACCTTGTCTGCATATTCCAGGATGGTCCGGATGGTTTTTTTCTGTTCTATGTAAATATCCTCAAAAGCCTGGGAAATGACCAGGGACTCGTGTCATTACATGGGATTTCTTCCTTAGTTCCACGTCGTTATCCAGCAGCTCGTTCAAGACTGGGATGGGCAGTGGGGTGACTGCTCAGCACTGCACCTCAGCTGCTCTGGGAGTTGCAACACTGCAATGCCAGACCAAAGGAACAAGCCCCCAAAAAGCAAAGTCCTGAATAAATGACACAAGAACTTCTCTGCCTTTAGGGATCTCAGCACCAGCCTTTCTATCCCCGTGACCAGCAGCTGGTACCACTGCAGCAACACACCCCAGGAGGTTTCTCTGCAGCTCAGCACATCCAAAAGGGACTGTGTTGGCAACCAGACTGTTAATTACTGTCATAGAACGGTGAAGGTTGGAAGGGACCTTAAAGATCATCAGGTTCCAACCTCCCTGCTATGAGCAGGGACACCTCCCACCAGCCCAGGCTGCACAAGCCTCATCCAATCTGCCCTTGAACACCTCCAGGGATGGGGCAGCCACAATGTCCCTGGGCAACCTGTTCCAGCACCTTCTTACCCTCATGGTGAAGAATTTCTTCCTGATGTCCAACCTAAATCTCCCCTCTTTCAGTTTAAAACAATCACCCCTTGTCCCATCACTGCCCTCTCTGGTGAAAAGCCCCTCCCCAGCCTTCCTGGAGCCCCTTCAGACACTGGAAGGACATGAAAGCTGTGAAAGAGAACCAGGCTACTGCTGTGGACACATCCCTGGGGACTTCTGTCCTGAAACTGGTCCTTGCAGTTGTTTGCTGTCCAACCTTCCCTCCTGAACACTCAGTGCACTGTGTGAAAGCCAACAAGTGTAGTGATCATTTGTGTCTTGTAACAGCAGGAGCTCAGGAAGCTCTGCAAACACGGGCAAGTGAAGACAGGGGAGTAGAAATGTTCTTACTCAGTAACAGGAAAATAACAGGGGCTGAATTTGTCCAAAATCCTCATGTTTCTAGCCAAGTTATGACCAGAACTCAACTTGCAGCCTTTCAGACTTCACTCTTGACTGAAACTAAACAAAGAGCATCAGTCAAGGCTTTTGTGCAGCACCTGCCACAAGGGACCTGTGCTGTTCCCCAGCTAAGAAGCCCCCCAGCTCACTTTCCCCCCCCATTTCCTCCATCCAGCTTTCCCAGTTCTACGTCCCCCAGCTCAGCTGAGCTCCACTTCTCTCTCTACCTTACTCACCAGGGCCCCACTGCTCAGGAGGATCATGAAGATGATGAAAGTCTCAAACCAATTATGTTCCACGATCAGAAAACAAGTCTTCCTCAAGGTCCACCAAGACTTCCCCAGCCCCTCCTCAATGTTGACCTGACAACACTTGCAGCGCTGCACACAACCTGCACAGGGGACAGGGCACAAGGGGGGGTGAGCCCCAGCTTTGCCAGGTGACAGATGATTTAAGGTGAGACCATCAAATCGTCCATGTCTAGAAGTAGAGTTTTGATGCCAACAACACAAAACACTCTTGAGTTTCAGTTCAAGCTCTTGTGTTGGTGAGGATTTTATGATTATTTGGCTACTTCTGGATCTGGGCACCTGAATGAACATCAATTTGTGAAGAGATGAAGCTGGTTGTACCTAGTGAGGTCCCATGCACTTGACAGAAGAGGAATGGAAAACCTGCTGCTAAAATAACCTTGAACCACTTAAAGTATCTTTGTCATGGGAATACTTGTAATGGGTCAGTTGCTGAAAGACATTGAGGCCAGTGACAGAAGGGAAAAAATCCCAACCAGAAGCCAGATCCTCCTGCCTCTCAGCACTCAAGGCACCAATTGTACAAAAGATCAACCTGGCCAACCTGCAGGTCATCTAGATCCTTGCAATGGCAACTAGATCTCCAAGGTTTTTACTCTGCACATTCTTCTGATCTAGCTCCCCTGTGATGTGGGGTCCAGAAGGGTCTCAAAATCAGCTGCCACCAGCCCTGGTCCAGACTGACCTGACCTCAAGGCAAGCTCACAGGTCCCCAGACCAGCTCAGAGGCTTCTTGCTCCACTCATGGTCAGCTTACCTTCTGTGAAGCAGGCATCTGGGTCCAGATACTCCTCTGGTGCCTCCACAGGGACTTCTTCCACTTCAGGCTTTATATCAATGGTGCTGCCTTCAGAGGAGCTGGTATCATCAAGTTTCTTGAACAGAAAATAAAACCCCATCCAATTGGTAATTAGTTCCCATCAAGCTTCCTGATGACTCAGCAATTTGTTCATCAGATTTACTGTAACAGAAGCTGGGTCCTCACTTCACCTCATCGAGATCTTGATCCAGTCTACATCTCATGGCAACAGAAGAGTATTAAGTATTTATATTCTTTCCATGTATCAGTATTTCTGGCTCTCCACAGAGCAACTAGCACAAGAAACTTCTGTCTTGAGTGCAAAGACAACAATATAAAATAATATAATCATCTAAGGATTATATATAATAATAATTATAATAGTATCATAGAATGGTTTGAGTTGGAAGGGACCTTCAAGATCATCTAGATCCAACCCCCTGTATGGGCAGGGACACCTCCCACCAGCCCAGGCTGCTCCAAGCCCCATCCAACCTGCCCTTCAACACTGCCAGGGATGGGGCAGCCACAGCTTCCCTGGGCAACCTGGGCCAGGCTCTCCCCACCCTCACAATCCAGAATTTTTTCCAAACATCCAACCTAACTCTCCCCTCTTCCAGTTTTAATCCATGACCCCTAATAGAATAATTATAATAACATAAAGAGAAGTTTGGTGCTGGAACTATCAAGCTCTCCCTCCCAAGATGCTTCCAGGCACTGACACGAGGGCCAAAGGAGCAGAATGAATTCCTGGCACCTCATCCTACCTCTTTGCTGCCATCAGGGTCTGTGTCACTGCTGAAATCTTCTGTGTTGAGGTTTTCAAAATCTGATTCCCCCACAGCAATAGGCACCCGGACAGTGAGGTTGGGGTTGTTGATGAAGGACATGTGGTCCTCATCTATGATGTACTTCTCCACGCTGCTCCCGATGCCGCTCGTGGTGCCGTTGCCGTTCTTCTGATAATCAATGTCCCTGTTGATATCGGCCCCGGTGTGGTTGGCGATGCAGTTCACCTTCTTGTCATACAGCTCATCCAAGGGCTTGACCTCATCTGCCTCCCTCTGCTTGAAGTGGGCCTGCATGAACTCCCTCACCTTGGCCTTGGTCCAGGCGATGCCCTTCTTGATGCGGATCACCGAGATCTGCAGGTTGTTCATCTCCCCGTCGTCATCCGTGGCTGCCAAGTTGTCGGCGCTGAAGGAGCTCAGCAGCAAGGCCAAGAACAGGTTCAGCACCTGGAAGAGAAGAAGGCAGGCTTGGCAGAGCTGCCACACAAGGGTTTGATTTCCAAAGGAGGATTTAGCCACCCGAGTCCTGCTGAGCCCTCCAACACCCCGCTGAGAACCAGCCCTGATGTCCCACAGACCCATCGAGGCACCCAGGACTCAAGGGACAAGACACTGATCCTGCAACGTGTGCCATGGTCAGGGGGAACCCTGTGCAGCACCCTGGGCTCACAGGGCTTGGGTGCAGGGAAAAGGGTCCAGGGCACAGATCCCCTTGCAGGTGCTCAAGAGAGGGGTGTAAGCAGCAGCCACCCGAGGGATTTACATTCAGCGTTGCGGGTTTAATCCCATCTCTGGCTCAAAGGAAATGGGACAAATCCAGGCATTTTTAGCCACCACTCTCAGCTCTTCTTCCTTGCCCTCGTCTAGTGACAGTCCCCAAGACTTATTTTGCCAAAATCCCCTTGGCAAGACAAGTCCTCACGACACTCCTCTGAAGACATGCAACTGTTCACACCACTTCCTTCTTGCTTCCATTTCCCTCCACAGACTTCCCTTCATACAATTTAGGACCAGAAGGAAACATCCTGCTCCAGTCTAACCTCCCACTCAACAGGCTGAGCAGCTCCACCACTCAGCTCTTCAACTGAACCTCCTGACTGAGCCAGTGGGCAGACTGCAACAGAACCTTCCAACCTGATTTTAACCTTCCCCTGCCTGCCAAGTTATTTCCTCTCCTGGCATGTGAAAAGCCAGTTTTGGCTCCTTTTGAGCTGCTTTCACTCCCTCAGCCAAGGTCTGGGTCTGTCCCCTTGGGCTGGGGGGGTTTGTACCTCCAGCTTTCATTTCAAAGTGCTCAGATGCTCTATTTGTGGGCAGCTGTTCCAGGCCCTAGTCAAGCAAAGCACATCCCTAACATTGTGCTACCAAAGTCCACGGCCTGTTGGTTTACCAAAGGCCAGGAAGGACCCCAACAGAGCTGGAACAGCCCCACGAATCATCGCTCCCTGCTCCTGTGGTCTTCCCCATCACCTACCCCACCCAGAGGCAACCAAGAAAGACCATCAGTAACCATTTACTGACCACCAAATTTCCGATGACCATGACCATCATGAAGACAATCAAGCACATGGCCTGTCCTGCTACTTCCATACAATCCCACATGGTCTCAATCCATTCCCCACACAACACACGGAAGACAATAAGGAAGGAGTGGAAGAAATCGTGCATGTGCCAGCGGGGCAGCTCACACTCCGGATTGATCTTGCAGACACACTCCTTGTAGCTTTTGCCAAAGAGCTGCATCCCCACCACAGCGAAGATGAACACGATGATGGCCAGCACCAAGGTCAAGTTCCCCAGAGCACCCACTGAGTTTCCGATGATTTTTATCAGCATGTTCAGAGTGGGCCAGGACTTGGCCAGTTTGAAGACTCTCAGCTGCAAACAAAAATAAATAAAATCAAGCCAACACAACAACAAACCAAAAACCAAGCCAAAAAAACCCAAGCCAGACAAATGACAATTTAATTTCACCTTAAACAAAGAAGAAAATCAGGCAGAAAATCACTTCCTACGCAGGAACCATCTTGTATTTTATGTAAACAGAAGCTCATGCTGCTGCCACTGAAGTCAGTGGGAGCAGGGAATGTTTCACTGCCCTCTGAATGTTCTACTTGGTTATCCCCCCCTCCTGTCTCCCTTTACAAAGGAGAAGTATTGGAGCTTCCTTCTTGCTCTGCAAACTTTGTGACACGAAAAAGTCATGAGACTGATTTCAAGAGTGTGTGTCACAAAACATCACCTTTTTCTTCCCTGAATGTTTCTCATCTTCCCCTGGAAAAAGAAGGAATTGATTTCCAGGCATATCCAGAACATGCAATCAAAGCTTAATTTCCAGAGACTCTCCTTTGGAGATAAGACTTTCAGAAGCTGGAACAGCAGGAGCTTTGCTGTGCTCCTTGCAAAAGGCAACCTCAGTTATGGTTCCTCTGCACCCAAAGATCTAACCTCGAGGTTTTCATCAATTGATTTTCAAAAGCTTAACCCCTGGCAGCACAAGTCAAAGCACAGGAAGGCTGTCAGTGCCCAGCACTCTGATCATACTGCAACCTACAACCTGCCAGCTCCGGCCACATGAATAAGCAGGACATCCTAACGTGGTCCCTCCCTCTCCATCCCTGTCAAGTTCCCTACACCAAGATACCTCCAGGTCCTCCTTCACTGCCTAAATGCCACGAGCTGCTCAGATCTCGTGAACAGCAGTTGTGAAGTAAGAAGAGACCATAAAAATGCCATTATTCCATCTGTCTGCTCCTTAAACTGAGAGAAAAGTGGCCTTTTCTTATGCTTTCTAGCAGCTCCAAGATAGAACCATTCAAAGAGGACTGAAACACTCAATACCAGTCGGAAAGATCGCAGCACAGAAAGTCCTTCCACATCTGCCAGACTCAGCTCCATCAAACTCAGGGAGACAATAAACCCATCAAAGATGTTCCAGCCTTCTTGGAAATAATAGTAGGGATCCATGGCAATGAGCTTCAGGAACATTTCTGCTGTGAAAATTCCAGTGAACACCTGGAGTGGTGAGGAGAGAGACAGACAGAGAACAGGCAAAGATCTGCTTATTTTCTGATCTTCAGGCTAATTATCAAACACCACAACTTGTCACACCAGCTCCAATGTGCAGCCTGTGCCAGCCCCACGAGCCTGTTTGCAGCTGCCTCTTCTCCTCCAGTGCAGCACAAACATCACTGACCCACCCAGGGAAACCAGGAATTAACAGATGGATGTTTAAGCATCCATCTGACCAGAGAAGGGCACCCTTAGCAAACACCTCTGAGCTGTCACAGATGGCAGTGAGGTTCAAGCTCACACTGCTCAGTGTCCTCTGGAGTCTGGAACTGCTGCTCTTTCAGTCTAAGTCTACACTAACAAGCAAGGTATCCCAGTTGGAGCAGATCCCTAAGGAATATTTACCAACACTGTCTTACCAGGTTTCCCACGGAGAGCACGTGTTCAAACTCTGGGGTCATGGGGTGGTGCTCCATGGCCATGAACAAGGTGTTCAGCACAATACAGATGGTGATGGCCAAGTCAACAAAAGGATCCATGACAATTAAGTTCACGATCTCCTTCAGCTTGATCCAGTATGGGTGGCATTCCCAGATCAAGAATGTGTTGGCAAACTTGTACCAGCAAGGGGGACACTTCCTCTGTGACTCTTCCAGTTCTGCAGGTACAAACCAGAACAGCAATAGAGTTGAGCCTCCACCTCCAAGGCTGCTGGATCCCTGATGTTCAGCATGACTAAAACTGCTTGTTCCTGCCTGTCGTGACCCTCTCATGTCTCCTTGCACAACAACCCAACATTCTTGGGCCAAATACAAGGTTTTGCCACATGTACACACAACACTCCAAACCCAAGCACTCCAGGATGTTTGGCAATAGCTTCAAAGAGTTCCTAAGCCATGAACCTTCCAACTACGGCCACTCCTGCAGGTCATCACCACAGAGAGTCGAGTCTTTGCACTGAGCTTCACCCACTTCTCCTTTGTCCCCACCAAGAGCTTCTTCATATAGAATCACACAATGGTTTGGGTTGAAAAGGACCTTCAAGACCATCTAGATCCAACCCCCTGCATGGGCAGGGACACCTCCCACCAGCCCAGGCTGCTCCAAGCCCCATCCAACCTGCCCTTCAACTCTTCCAGGGATGGGAACTGTTCTTCATCCACATGGGGTGACCAGGAAGTGCAGCTCTGAACCTGTGCAACAAGCCCTGCCTGGATCTCCTGATTCAATCCAAATGCTTCTAAATGAAGGGATATATTTAACTCTGAACTGATCAAGGTAAAATGGTTTAAATCAAAGTTGCAGATTCTAAATTGTCTTTGGTGCCAGTTTTTAAATAACTTAAATGAATTCTGTGCTGAATGCAGATATGGTCTAAAAGAGGAAATACATGACATAATGCAGCAAAGGATTTTAAACAAGAATAACCTCATTAAGACCAACCACATCCAAGAAATCAAGTATGATGCTCTGTCCATTTTTTGGGGGGCTCATTTCAAATGCTACGCGGGGTGGGGGGAAGAAAAATGAAGAGTTTTCCCTCCCTGTTCTTTGACTTGCAATGGTTCCATTCAGGCTACACAGCTGCTCATGCTGAAGTGGTTTTTTTCTGGACAGGGAAAGGACCCACTGCACTGTCTTCTCATTGGTTCTCTGGTTGCTTAGTGTTTAGTTGCCTTGGAATTTCTAAAGTTGAAGAAGGGACCGTAGAGCCGGAGCCTGTGGGCGGGTGCGCAGGAGGGAAGCAGCAGCAGCACCTTCCTCTGCTTCTAAGTATATATTTAGTTTTCATACAATTTTATTGCAGGAGACAGCAGGAATTTGAGATCACCAACCTCATATGGCTGCTGCTCATGGAATTCTTGCTGGCTCCTGCACAAGCCACTTGGAAATCTCAGCTCTGTGTTTCAGAGCTGCCATCAGGCAGAAGGTCCTTTCCCTGCTGACAGGGTCACAGTGCAGCTCCAACCTTCATCTCCCGTAGCCTGTAGGCACAAGAGGGTCTCTCCAGTCCTTGGGAGATGGCAGAACACCTGTACCAGACATTGTCTTACTCTTTCATCTCCACACGACATACTCATTTAGAACTACAACTCCTTGTTGCCTTTACCTCCCTATCTGTAGAATTCAGGTGCAAAACCAAGTCTCATAAATCCTTCTGTATCAATAATGACTCAAAAAAAAACAGGTTTGGGCAAAACCAAGGCATGATCAAGGACTAGAAAGCAGGGATGGGTCCTGTCTTCCTACAACACACCACAAGAGGGCAACGGGCACCTTTGTAGAGAAGAACATCAACCTCAACCCACACCTACCCTCAACAAGGGTGTTGGTCAGCCCGGTCATCACGCTGTTGGTTCGGTCCTTTCTCCCATAGGACGCGTTCACTTGATCCATGGAGACCAGGAGAGACCCACCAGGTTTCTTCCTAATTTCAATTTCTGTTGTGCCCTGAGGAAAAAAAAAATAATAAAAAAAAAATCCACCTGCTGGTTAATCCAAACCCTTCCATCTTCCCAGTGTTTTACCTCCTGGCAGCCTAGGAACACGGCACGTGCGCCCAAGAGAGAAAAACCCCTTTGTTCCTCCCATCACTCTCACTTTCCTATATAATTAAGTGGCCAAACCAAAACTCCAGCCCTCACTCCTGCCAGCCCCAGCACCCTTAGAGGAATCAAGGGCTGTTTTTTTACAGAACATGCCCAACAGAGGCTCCTGTGGCACAGAGCACTTTCCACTCTCTGCTGCACAGATGGGCAGTGGCTCCTCTGACCCATGGACTTTACAACCCCTCTGCTCAGTGGGAGCTCCACCTCAGCCTCACTTGAGCCACCCAAATTCATCAGGTTTAGGAACCGAGCACTTGACAGTATCAGCTTTTATTATTATTTTTTCTGCAACTGAAAATTAGGGTAAAAGCAGCTCGGATCCACTAGCACCCCCAGCTCCACATCTTTCCTGTGCAGGGGGCATCAGGGCTGGACACAATATTCTGGGGGAGGTCTCACCAGGGCACAGCAGAGGGGCAGAATCACCCCTCTGGACCTGCTGGCCACACTTCTGGTGATGCAGCCCAGGCTGGAGTTGCATCTGGGCTGCAACCTCACATTGGTGGCTCACGTCCAGCTTTCGATCCACCCCCAGGTCCACCCCTTTCCTGTGCTGGGGCCACCAGAGCTGGACACATTATTCTAGCACCCCCAGGTCCTTTTCCCTGCTCTCCTATCAGGGCTGTATTCACACCTTGGGGTCCCTCAGCCCGGCTGCAGGACCCCGCGCTCGGCCTCCTTGCGCCTCACGGTGTTCCCGTCTGTTCCCACCTTCCCCACCCCGCAGGGGGTGGTCTCACCTCGGGCAGGAGGCGTCCCCCCGGCATGCTGGAGGGGGGCCCCCCGATCAGGGACACCACCCCGTTGCAATCCACCGTGCTGTTCCTCTTGAGGCTGCGGCGCAGGGCGGGGAAGATGCGCGAGGAGCGGCTGCCTTGGCTGTAGCCGCTGTAGCCGCTGTAGCTGCTGCGCCGGTCGCGGCCCCGGATGGGGATGAAGAGGGAGTCTCTCCTGCCCTCACTCTCCTCCACCGTGCTGTGCTCGTCGTCTGCAAACTCGTTCTCTGAGCCCGGGTCCCGGAATCGCCCTTTGTAGCTGAAGATGCTGCTCTTGCTGTTGTGACGGGAGAGGAAAGGGGAGCCTGGGATGCTGAGGAGAGACTGGGGGGGGAGAAGAGGACATGAAGGGCACGATGGCTCAGACAGGCAGGGCTGAAGGGCTGACATGAGCTGCTTGGGTGGTTTTGCTCCCTCTCTGGGTCTGCACAAACCATCCCTGCTCAGCTGCACTTCACAGAATCATAGAACTATTCAGGCTGGAAAAGCCCCTTGGGATCACCCAGTCCAGCCATCATCCCTGCTCTACAAAGTTCTCCCCTAAACCAGCTCCACCAACACCACATCCAAACGACCCTTCAACACATCCAGGGATGGTGACTCCACCATCTCCCTGGGCAGCCTGTTCCAGTGTCTGACCACTCTGGCTGTGAAAATGTTTTTCCTAATGTTCAGTCTAAACCTGCCCTGTTGCAGCTTGAAGCCCTTCCCTCTTGCTCTATCTCCAGAGGCTGTTCACTCCTGGCTGGCTGAGAAGAAGTGATCTGGTTACATTCCCTACTCTCAGGAGCAAGTTCTAGAATCACAGAATGGTCAGGGCTGGAAGGGACCTCTGGAGATCATCGAGTTCAACCTTCTGCTAGAGCAGGACCCCCTGGGGCAGCTCACAAAGAAACGTGTCCAGACACAGGTCTTGAAAGTCTCTGGAGAAGGAGACTCCCCCACCTCTCTGGGCAGCCTGTCCCAGGGCTGTAAACCTGGGTCATAAATGTCCTCCTGATCCTCTGCCAGTGCAAGACAGTGGGTGGACTCCTCTGACATGCTAATCAGGATCTGAACTAGAATATTGTCCCGTCCACCAGCAAGTATGAACATCAGCAAAGTAAATGAAAACTACCTGGTTCATGATGGAAAATTTCCTTCCCAGCCTGTTATCCGGCAGCCGGAACGCCTTCCTCCTCATGCCATCCTCAGACTCAGACTTGAACACCTTCTCAGTGTCACACTTCTCGTCTCCTTCTGACAGTTCCTTGTCCTTCCGTTTTTTCCTCCGGTTCCGGCGCTCCTTGGCACTCTTGGAGCTGAGTTTGGAGATCTCTGAGGAGCTCCGAGACATCCTCCCCCCTCCATCATCTTCCACAGCATCTTCAGAGACTGTCCCTGCCGAGGTGACCATGCCAGCAGCCTGGGGGTGAAGACCAGAGAAGGGAAAAATAAATCAGATTTGACCACGATTAATCCTCCATTTCCTGCTTCAGGAGAGTGTGGGTTTCATGCAGCAAAGCCCGAGGCTTTGGGGCAGGACTGAGATGCTCTTTCTCTTGCCAGAAACTCACAGGCAGGACTTGTAAATATTTGGATACTCTACTTCTGGGCAGCAAAGTCTCTCTCAGTCCCACAGCTTCATTTCTAAGCATTTGATAAAGGACCAACAAAGATGTGCTCGTCTGCCTTGCAAAGATATTCCAACACTTCCCTGGAAACTCTGGGAACGTTTAAAATTTCCATAAAAGGGAGTTTTCCAGCAGCAAATAAACCCAGCAAACTTGCATATATCAGGAAAAACCAGCAGCAGGAGGGAAGAGGTTCCCAATGGGAACCCCGGGCAACACAGTGATGGCACTGCTGCCTTTTTTTTGATTATACAAATAAATCTTTACATGTGCAAATGCATCCAAAAAACATACAATTGAAACACTCACCTGTGCTTCTTCCTGCTGCTTTTTCAATTGTTCTAACATGGCCTTAAATTCTGCCTCCTTCTGCTCTGCCTCCTCCAGCGTGGCCTGGTTCTGCTCTTCATAAGCCATAGCTACCACAGCCAAAATTAGATTGACCAGGTAAAATGATCCCACAAAGATCACTAAGACAAAGAAGATCATGTAGGTTTTTCCTGCTGCTCGTAAGGTCTGGAAGTAGAAAAGAATGGTAGAGGAAAGAGAAAAGGAAGGGGAAAGCAATTTCAGAGTGATACCTGATACATGAACTGGTCTCAGGCTTCTTGACCTAAATGCTTCTAAGAAAATATCGTGGTGCTGAAGATTTAACATCTCAGCACTTGCCCTGCAGAGCACCAAGATGCTGCACGTTCATGGGCCTTCAACACAAGAGGTGACACATCCCCCCCCTTCTCCTAAGGGAACACCCAAAGGATGCAAACCATGAAGGATTCAGAGTAACAGGGTGAAACTCAATGCTCAAGACTCCTTTGAAACAAAAGAAGAGGGAAGAAAAGCCACCTCAGCAAGGTCCCCAAACCCTCCTCAGGTTACAAGGAAACACTCTGCCCTCCAAAGAGCCTGAACACCTTCTGTGCTGGGAGCTGAACTGCTCACTCCCTCCTGCAGCAGCAGCTCAGGCTCTCCCAGGATGAATTCACAGCTGAGCTGCTGAGGACCTGCCCTCCCTCCTGGGCTCAGAGGTGACAACCCCTCCTCAACACACAACATCTCACTGGGCAGCTTTACTTGCAGTTACTCTTTCAGGCAGGAAGCACAACACACAGCTTGTCACAGCCTCCTCTCCTGTAGTGTCCCCCCATTCTCATCTTGTGGAGCAGCAACGTTTACTTACTAATTGATACAAGTTTTCCCAAAAGTCCTGAGTCATAAGGCGAAATAAAGCCAGAAAAGCCCAGCTGAAGGTGTCAAAGCTTGTGTAACCATAGTTGGGGTTCCGTCCTGCCTTCATGCACGTGTAGCCCTCTGGACATTGACTGTGGAGAAGACAAGAGCCATCTCAGGCACCACAGCAGTGAAAGGGACAAAGCAGCTGCCAAAGTGCCCACTGCCCACTGCTCCAGAAGAGCCCTGTTGGCTTCGTCCTACAAGATGGGGCAACAAGAGGCTTTTCACCCAACGTGTGACAAAGGCTTTTGCCACAATTTTTAGACCCAAAGACTGGGTGAAAAACCAACTGGAGGCAACAGCCCATGGGAAGCTTCCATTTCTCCCTCCTCTGCTTCTCTGATGATTCTTATGGCTGGATTCAGAGGGAAATGATGCCACTAGCAATGATCATCAGCCATCCCTGCTTCCTCAGCTGACATGAAAAATGTCAGCTTACATTGTATTAGTCAGGCAGTAACAATGGATTAATGATTGGATTAAGAAATGTGAAACGTTTTACATGGGAATTAACACCAGAACCAACAAAGGAAGCACCAGGAAATATTCCAAAGGTTTTGCCACCATTAGCCAAGATCAATGGTAATTAGAGTCTCTACTTTTGATAAAGCTCAGCACTCACCCTGCATCGGAGCTGTTACCACAGAGCAAAGGATCAGGGGCACCAGGAATGATGTAAAAATTTGCTGAGGAAGATGAAAAAGGAGAGATTATTACACCCACACACACAGGGAGTCAGAGGATTTCATACACTAGAGCACCTGAAAAACCTTCACCTCGGAGCCCTCCAGATCCCCTCCTGATCAGTTTGTCAGCAAACAAACCCAGCTTTGAGAAACTTTAACTGTGCCTGAGCTTAAACACCTTTCTGGGAGTCAGTCTCGTATTCTGGAGATTTCAAACCAGCTGACTGCACAGCAGAGAAGCTCAAAGTGGGACAGGAGGAAGAAATTAAGCTACAGAAACTTGGAGGCTGGTTTCCTTGATCATCCCCAGCACCACTGACAGCTCTGAGACCCCAGCAGTGGGGAAGGCTGCTGCCAGGCAGACACAGGCACCAACAACTTCAGGTGAATTCTCTGAACAACTCAGCAAAACCAAGGGAAGGACGTGACAGTCAGTGAGGGTGCTGAGCCATCTCATGTCACCTGCAGCATTAACTAGAAAGGTTGGACCAGATGATCCTGGAGGTCCCTTCCAGCCCTAAGCAGGCAGTTACTTCTCATCGACCATATTTAAACAGTTTTTAATTGGAAACAAAACAGAAATGAAAAAAAAAAGAGCATTTTTGACAAAATATTGAGCTAAAAGGGCAGAGCCAAGACTGTCTAAAGCATGAACCCAAGAGGGACACCTTCCCAAGGTCAGGTTTCTAAAAACTGAAAAATATCTATGCCAGGTTTTTGCTGTGCCAGGCTGGACACACCACGTTCTGAAGCCACGTCAGAAACCCTCCTGGCCAGCAGGATTAAGCCAAATCAGAAGGTTTCAGGCAGCAGCAGAAATACCCACACATATTGTTGGTGTACTCCTCCCAGTCAAAGCCCCTCGAGCCGTTGTCCAGGAAACTCTCGTTCATGTTAATTGGCCAAATCACACACTTGTTCCTCAAATTGCCCATGAACAGCTGCAGCCCAATCAGAGCAAAGACACTGAGACAAAACACTGTCAAGATCATGACATCTGACAGCTTCTTCACAGACTGAATTAGAGCCCCCACAATGGTCTTCAAGCCTGCAGAGAAGAAAATAAGACTAGAAATCACTCCTGTAGAAGGAAAAGACATTGAAAATTCCAATACCCCCCGTGCCTGACACCCACAAAGGGTTGTTGCTGTAGAACAGGTGGGTTCTGGGAACCCCTCCTTGGGTTTTCAACCAGTACAATAAAGGTGATGGATGCCCCAAGCTCACCAGGTTCACTGGTGAAGGAGCAATAGTTGGAAGAACGGGGATCTACCAGCTTTATAGCGGATTTCATGAGAGTGAAACATCTTACCACAAATCCAGAGGAGCAGGTCTGAGCCCTGCCTGACCTGCCTTTGCTTGACCCTTCTGACACTGCTCACAGGGCATGGAATGATAGGACAAGGGGTGATGGTTTTAGGCTAGAAAAGGGTAGATTTAGGTTGGACATTAGAAAAAAGTTCTTTACTAGGAGGGTGGTGGATCAGTGGCACAGGTTGCCTAGAGGCAGTGGAGGCTCCATCCCTGGAGACATTCCAGCTCAGGCTTGATGGGGCTCTCAGCAATCTGGTCTAGTGTGAGATGTCCCTGCTGATTGTAGGGGGGTTGCACTAGATGAGCTTTAGGTCCCTTCCAACCCAAGACATTCTATGAAACCCAAGTGCCAGTGTTCAGCAGGGAATGCCTGAGCCTTGCAGCAGGGGCTGCTGGGGAGTCCCTGTCCAGGACAGGGTTTCTCTGAGCAGAGATGTCAAATTCAGACACACTGCTACAAACCCCTCCAGGGACACATCCAGCTGTGTTCAAGCCCATCTTCCTGACACAAACTTCAACTTACAAAGATCAAATACCTTCTGAACTGTCTACATCTTCAGTTTCCACTGCTTAACTGAACTGTTCCAGCACTTCCCTCTCCTTCTGGGAGCAGAATCCTTCATTTAGGTGGTGGGTTTTGTTATGGGGGAATCGGGATCTCACCTGGATCATGATTAGTCAAGGCTCAACAATAAAAGCTCAGGCATAAGCCCAGAATCCTGCCAGTTTTCCAAACCATCCCTAAGCTGGGGGAAGAACGTGGCACTAACAGCTCCAGGAGATGGACCTAAACAAGCAAGAACTTTGGATGCATCAACTATAACAGTATCAGGGCACTTCAATCAGCCTTTCTGGTGTTAAGTAGGATGATCATTCATTTATAAATGAGTAATGAAGGAGGCTGAAGGAGGAAACAAGAAATAAATCACAGACCCAGCTGAATTTGGGGCCAGCCAGAGCCAAATCTCTGGCTGAGGCCACAAGAACATTCTGCAAGAAATCTGTGACAAGAAACCTTTCTCTACCAGCAGAGTTTTGATCCATAGCAGGAACACAAAGATGAAAGAAACAGATCAATAAAAAGCAATTCTTATGGAGGAATCTTTTTTTTTTTTTTTTTTCAGATGTCTTTTACTTCAATCTTCAAAACTTTTCCTCCAAGCCAAAGCAGGTTTTTGCTGACAGTTCTGCCAGACAAACACGGGTCACGGTGCTGGTTCACATGCTCATCTCCTCCCCCTCCCCAGCACATGCAGCCACTGACCAGCCCCCCTGGTTCTGGTTTGTATGGTGCTCTCCCACAGGCAGATCAGGAGAACTGGGTTTGGACCCAACATGATCAAACTGGCAGCAAGTGCTCCCAGACCAACCACAGCACAAAGAAGTCACCTCCAGGTTCCCCCTGGCTCCCTTCAATGTCCACGTGTCACAGGCACAGAGACTGATGGCATCAGATAATTAAAATACCAATAATTCAAGTGCCAATAAAAAGCTTTAGACCAGCACAGAGTTTATTATGGTCTATCAAGCCAGAAGACGAAAGCAGGATTTTGGTATTTTAGCTCACAGAAGCCCACACATCTGTACAGACCCTCTACCTGCACGGAATTTTATCCAGTGTTGTGTCACATTCTGGTAATATTTCCCATTTTTATGTCATCTAAAAAACACACATCTGCCCTGAGCTGAAAAGGGGCTCAGGTTCCACCCCCCTCTTTGCTGTCACTTGGATTAAAAGGAAAACTCCATCAGTTTGGAGCAGTATGGAGAGAATGATACAAAACTCAACTGCCCTGCTCCTTCCCCCAGGAAGACAAGAAATGCTGCCACACAATTAGTAACCAGCTCATTGAAGCTGCATCATCTTCACTTTGCTGATTATGGAAGTGACACCAACACTGAAACTGATTTTAAGGTGGATGCTTTTCTTCAAGCAAGCCAGTAACCCCTGGAGCAGTGTCAGAACCACAACTGCCCTCCAGACCCATCTCGTGCTGCCAACAACTACCAGGGACCTCCTGCTCCTGGTGTGAGCACTGCCAAACACTCAGGGAGGCTCCATCACTCCAGCATCTCCCACTCAGTGCAAGGGAAGCAGATGCCACTTTGGAACATCATGCACAACAGCCACGACCATCTGATGGGTTTAGCAGTCTGGAATGGGGACAAAAGGGATGGGCCCCTAGGATTCCATAGTCTCTTTTCTGGCAAATGTAAATGCAAGTGTGGCCTGAGAAAGCAAAAGAGCCATGATCAGTTGATGCATCAGGAAACAAGCACCAAGAAACAGGAGCCTCGTCCAGTGACTATTTTGGGTGCCCATTTTGAGGCAGGTCAGGCACCTACAACTGGAAAACTTACCAACACTTCAGTGCCTGTGAGAACTGAGCCTTGAGCTTAAAATAAAAACTTGAGAAACCACCTGCATGAGAGTCTTCCATACAAAAATCCAGGATCAGAATCATATCCTCAGTCTGTACAGTCTCTGTGGTCTCTTCCAAGAAAGGAAGGGCTGTTGCTCACCCTCTGTCACCCAGATGGAGGTGAGATCAAGCAGGAGCTCTGCAAGTCCTGCAGCTCTGGGTGTGGCAGGTGAAATGGGCAGGTCTGTGCTTGAAGACTTGGGCCACACACCACTGCTCTACCAGCTGACAGTCATTTCCACCACAACACACCAGGGCAGAAGCTGGGAGTGCAGATGCTTATCTTAGTCTGTCTCTAAATGGCAGCACTGACACTTTCTGAAAGCTTCTTGTCATCACCTAGAAGACAACCTGCCCCATCTGCCTCCAGGCAACTGGAGTAGAAAGGTTTTAATCTTGGTTGGGTTTTGCTCACTCGCTTTACAAAGTTATTCCTAACACAACTCCAGGAACACTGACTGTCCTGGTCTGAGCCAGGATGAAGCCTGGAACACTTACTGATAGTTAAAAGAAAGCTTACTGAGGGAAATAAAATCAGTACAAGTGGCCTCATCCTGGCTCAAACCAGGACACTGACGTTGAAGGGATGACTTGCTGAGCAAGAAACTGTTCAGCAGCAGGAGGAAGGGAGTCTCTGATCATTTATTCATCCTTTATTCATCTTCATTCGTTCTAAACTCTGGGCCTGGCTTTCATTTCCCAGATGGGGTGGCCACAGGAGTGCACAGGGACCGAGCAGCAGGGACCAGCAGACTGCTCATCCCATAATTTGGTGGCCCAGAAGCCTTAATGTCAAACTGCTCTGTTCATACAGACTGCAAAGCCCATCAAAAAGATATCCCAGTGCCTTTTTCTGAGAAACAAGCAATGCAGGACGAGAGGGGAGATATGGAGAAGGGAAGAGATGCAAGAGCAGCCTTGAATGCTTCATGGTTCTCACCTGGAATGACAGAGATAGTTTTCAAAGCTCGGAGAACTCTGAAAGTTCTCAATGCTGAGACATTCCCAAGGTCCACAAACTCTGTGACATATCTGCAATGAGGGAGGTCACACACAAAAAACACAATGACAATACACACACCAAAGTCAAAACACCAACTACAGACAAAGCAATACATCACTCACAGGGGCCTGTACCCAACAGCTAACACCAACCGGAGGCCGCCTTACCTGGAATTACAGAAATAGTTTTCAAAGCTCTCAGAACCCTGAAAGTGCGCAGAGCTGAAACATTGCCTAGGTTTACAAACTCTGTTATATACCTGCAGAATTAAACCAGAGTTAATGGCACCATTGGGGTCACCCTCCCTTTCATATAGCTGTCTGTTTGCAGGAAACAGCTTGTCATTGCAAGTGCTTTAGAACTGGCATTTAAAAAAGAGAGAGAGAAAATGTCTGGGCCAAAACACAGCTGAGGTCTCTCCACCCTGCAACCAGCTTGTCCAGGTGTTCTCCTCTGTGGAGGACTTGGGAATTCACAACTCTACAGAAGACAGCCACTGTGAAACTGTCAGAGTGTGAGGAGACTTGGTGGCATCACCTCAGCTCAATGGTTTCGGGTCTATTCACTTCCCGTCATGTTTTTAATGAAGTATGAGCACCTTTTGCTTTCATTAGCATCCTCCATTTTAAGCCTTTATGCTTTACTCCCTGTTTGGGAGCCACGGGTAGGAATGAGCATCCCCATTTTGATCAGGGGATAAACCTGAGATACACAGAGGCTTCAAGCCAGGTTAACAGGGCTCAATTTGACCATGACCCAGAAAAGAATGTTTCCTCTGTGCTGACTGGGGAGAAACATGGTGTAGAAAAAAGCCAAGAAATGCACAATATTCAAGATTCTTCCTGGTGCAGAAAGGCCTCAAGTGCTTCATAAAATTTAGACCCTATTAGTGGGATTTAAATAACACACAGGCAAGGGTTGTAGCTGAAGTCCACAGGACACCTCAGCAGAAATAAGGAGGTTACAGAGTTAGATCAGCTCATTTAAGCACATTTAAGACCAAGGGGTCTTAAGGCATCAGGCCTTTTCAAGCTGCTCCTGGGGAATTTCTCCAAAGACAAAGGGAAAAAGAATTCACCAACCCAACCTGGTCTGTGTGCCCCAGGTGGGGGGTCTCACCCCCACAGGCCTGTTCCCACCACACGCAGCAGGTCCCAGCTGCTCTGAACTAAGGCTGAAGTCCCAGGGAGTTCCTGGTTATTTTGCCTTTTGTGAACAATGTTCAACCCTTTCCCTGGCATTTAAAGACATGACTAACAGGCGAGCAGAAAAAGAGCAGAAACTCAAGAAAATCAACAACCTTGGGTGCAGAACCCAGCCAAAAAAAGATGTTTTGTATGATTAAAGTGCTATGAACCCTTGAAAACTGGGGTCCTGAGCCTTCCTACACAATCCCTCAGTTTTCAGCAGCTGTTCTTCTGGGAGCCCAAACATGCACACGTGCAATATTCCAAAAACAGATGTAAAAAAAAAAAAAGAATCTTTTCCACCAGTAAGTCAGAGCAGCAGTGACAGACACCTGGTTTCAGCAGCAGGACTGAGCCTACACAGCGACCAGCACAGCCAGAAAGGGCAAAACCAGAACCCTAGTGAGCACCTCCCAGTTCAGCTGTGAGCTCAGACATCCCCAGGAATCCACTTTATTAGACCAAGGCAAGTTCATCTGGCACAAGAGAAAAGAATGAGGAAGGAAAAGAAAGTGTTGCCTCTTCTGACACTGCCCCTTCCATCAGAAACGGGGTCGTCGCTGTTCAACCTTCAGCCACAGCCCCGGGAGTTCTCATCTCCGAGCCCAAGGGGTGGCAAAGATGAGAATTTAAAGATGTTTGGCTCCTAGTCCTGTGCTTAACAGAACAAGGAGCCACCCCAGGAGGTGAGCAATCCAAAATGCCAGCCACTATTATAAAGGCTTACATCAATAAAGGCAGTTTTAAAAAAAACAAAAACACAATGTATTTTTTCGCAGCATCAACTCGATGGAGTCACACTGGAATCCTGAAACATCCAATCTCTTGAGGGTTCACTTCAGTTTTCCTTGATTCATTTTTTTTCCCTTACCCCACCCACCACCCCCTTCCTCAGGCCTCAAGCCCCTCCCGGGTGCCACAGCCACCTGAAATCATCTGAAATCACAACTTACGCCATCATGATGACGCTGAAATCCAACCAGTTCCACGGATCCCGCAGGAAAGTGAAGCCATCTATGCAAAACCCTCTCGCAATGATTTTCACAAGGGATTCAAACGTATAAATGCCAGTGAAGGTGTACCTGCCACGAGGAAGAGAGAGAGCTGCACTGCAGAGCCTGGGGAAACGGCGTTTCAGTCATGAAAAGTCATGAAATGCAACCACTTTTGTCTGAACAAAGTGGATACAAACGATGAGTTGTGTTCCCAGCAGCTTAAGACATGAGCAGGAACAAGGATTCTCAACAGAAGGGAAACACCCCTCTGTGAGCTTTGTAGAAACACAAACATTACTTACTCCACATTCTTCGACCATTCGGGTGGGTTACTAAAAGTCATGAATACACAGTTGGTCAAAATAGTGCACATAATGATCATGCTAAATACTGTGGAACAAAGTCAAGGATCCAAGGGACACTGGGTGTGGCTTTTACATCCCCTTCTGGCTCCCCCGAGCTCACTGCACTACAATTAAATTCAACAACTCTTTCCAGTCTGTTGTCTGTGGATCACAAATAACAGCCAAAATGCTCCCAGCAGCCATGGGAAATAAGACCCCTCAAACTGCTAATTATACAGAAACAAGGTTTTCATGTCACCATTCCATTTATTTTCTATTTCCTGGTATTTTTTTAGCAAGCCCCAAAATCACACGTGGAAACAAAAAACATCTCCCCAAATAATTCCATCTATTCAGTAACATCAAAATACATTCTTGCCAATGGATGCAACAGGAAAGCAGTGCTGCAATCCATGGGCAACCCTGGATTGAGCTTGGGGAAAACCTGAGGAATCTTGCCCAACATCCCTCTGTGTGTTCAGGATCTCGTGTCCTGTTTGGAAGGTGCTGGACCGACCTGAGGAGCATTGCAGGGACAGCACAATTCCTGAATTAGCAGTTTGAGGGGTTAACTACTGATTTCTCAGCAGGGTGGTGAACTCCAGGGTTAGATCCAAAGCTGTTTGACTTCCAAAGCTGCAAACAGACTCAACTGGATCTTAGCTCAAGGCCCCAGCCCCAGGACCTCATCCCACCCTGCCAGGTCTGTGCCTCCCGACCGCGTCCCAGCTCACCCAGAGGGATGGGAACAAGAAGGAACACACGAGCCCAAGAAAACATCCCCAGCCTCACATCCCAAGCAGAGCCTGAAGCATGAAGAGGTGGAAAAGCTTTTTCTTCCTTTGGGATGCAGGAAGGAAGGACCTAGAAGCCTCTAAAACAACATGGGAGTGTGTTTCTGGTTCCCAGTCACTTTCCAAAAATAAATAAATAAACAGGGCAAAGCAGCTCAGCCAATATCCCACTTTTGTCATCCCCCCCTCTCCTAATGACACGTGCTGATGTTCCTGAAGCAATCTGAGCTGTCTGAAGCCCTGCAGTGGAACAGTTTGGAACAGCCTTGCCATTAGAAGGAAGAGATGCCAAAAGAGCAAGAAATCAGCGTCTCATTAGGGATCAGGGGCCTTTGGCTCCTTCTCTACTAATTATTTAACCATATTAGCAGCTAGTTAAACTCAACTCCCCTTCACATGAAGCATAACCTTGCAGCATATTTGTTCCCAAACTTATCAATGTCTGTGACCCTGATGGTCCCTTCCAACTTAGCATATTCTGTGATTCTATGATTGATTCTGTGATTGATTCTATGACTGATTCTATGATTCTAAGAACAGGCACAGACAGGTGCAATTTAGCAAGGAAAACAACCTAAATGTCCACTTGACTGGAAATATCTAAGGGACCATCCTTTTCCATTCAAAACAGCCCATTTTTGTCATGCTTCAAGGCCAATCCAGCTTCATCAGGCACAGAAAGGTAACTCAGAGACACTATCTGGGCTGAGCAACGAGGCCACGGGTTTTTCAGTGAATATACAAAGGCAACAATAACTCGGTAATAAAAAGGATATGAATGTATCAAAATTTTAATAGCTATTCTTCTAAACAGATTAAAAGGACTTAAAATGTACAAGGCAGGTGTGGCACTAAATCGGAAGAGTGTTTTCCCTCTGTTTAGTACTACAAAGGTCTGCAGAGAAACAAAAAGAGAAAGAAAAAGAGAGAGAGAAAAAGAGTTAATGCATGAAAATCCAAGCATGAGTCGTACAAAAAAACAGACCAACAACTTCCATGGTAAAAAAAAATAATAGCATTTTATGCAGTTTAAAGAATAATCTCCTTTATGAAGCCCCTGTTAGGATAAAACATACCTACCAGTGCATCATGAATAATTCTACTCCAAACCATCCATTTTACTCGACATCTCAGACCGAGCAGAAGCAAAATCTCCCATCCATGGGTGCACATTTTCATCATATGGGAGTAGAAAAATTATTAACCTGAGCCAATAGTTAAGAACCAAGGCCCAAATCAACGAGGGGTCACAAATCCAGGAGCAGAATTAACAGCTGAACCCAGTCCTCAAACCACTGCCCCGGGAGCAAGACAGTGTCCATGCAGCCTGTGCCCCCTTCCCAAACCTCACCAACAGCCACCCAGTTTTATGAGACCTCACCTGCAAAGAAGGGTTTGACACGTAAGCAGAAAGAAAATGTCCCCACAGGGTCCCCCAGCCCAGCAGACACAAGTCAGGCCCCATCATTCCCATTCCTGGGCAATGCTGAGCACCCCCCAGGCTGGTGCCTCAAAACTCCAGGCACAGCCACATGTCCCCACTACCCTTCCTTAGCGAGATGTTAAGGTTTGCTCCTTCCTACAGAACCTGTGGAATGAATCACGTAAACGTGAGGCAGAATCCACCTCATCCCTCCACCACCAGCCTTAAGACACAGAGCAGCTCTCCCATCTCCCCGCCAGCGAGCAGGCGTCTCGAGAAGCAGCCATCTGGAGAGGCTAAATTAGAACTGTGGTTGCCTGATACCAGCACACTCCATGCACCTACTGCTCAACTTGAAAGGGAGAAGAAAGAAAAAAAAAAAAAAAAAAAAGCCATTTGTCCGCCCTGAAAAAGCCAAAGCCCTTTCCCCAGCACCATCTTCCCATTCTCCATTCCCTCTGGGATGCTGCAGGATGAAGCCCAGAGCTCTGCCCACCCCAGCCCCCCGTTTGGCACCACCCGGAGCCCAACCCCAGGGAATCCACCAGGGCTGGCTGCCAAGGCTCTCACTGTGCTTCCCCAGGAGACTCACTCTGAGGAAATTTGTCATTTCCCTCCCAGCAAGTGAAACAACATCTTTTAGCTCATTTGGCTAAATTAGCCCGTTGAGCAGTAAATTATTTGAAAAGGAAATCAAAATCAGATTGTGGTTCAGCACCAAGTGAGGAAGATTAGTTAGCATAACCACTAATGCATCTCCCCACAAAAGCACTTTAAAGACAACCCTGGACAGCTCTTGAATTGCAGCATCAAGAATTCATGAGCAGATTACCTTGGCATGTAGCAATGTTCTAAAAGGCTGTAAGCTTTCAGAATTGCAGATTACAGAGTGGTCAAGGGACACTGGATTTTTGGCAACCAGCTTCTCTTCCCTGACGCCAGAAACTTTTCAAGCCTCACCTAACATTCATTTTTTAATCTCCTTTCCTTGTCCCCTGCAGAGGCTTTGCAGCAGGATGCCCACCACATCAAGATGCTCACAGGCTTCAGTTGTGTCCCTGGAGCAGCACTGAGCTCTCAGCTCTACCACATCTTTGAAGCTATGAAACCTCTGACGTGGCTGTGCTGAACATCACGTGGGCACAAGGGGAACTGGACAAAGCCTGAAATTCCCCCCAAGCCCCAGGCAGGGGTTCTGTGAGGTGGCTCCATTTCATTATGCCTCCACCATTTCCACATGGGAAAAACCCCTGTGGTTTGCTCAGACACAGCTCAGCAAGCCAGGAGTGAAACTGCTCCTCACCTGCAGCCACGGGGCTGTTCCTGCTGCTGCACAGACCTAAAGCACCCAAAGATTCAGCCCCACACAAGAGGAGCACACCAGGCTCAGCTGGGGGTGGAAACTGATGACACGGGGGGTCAGAAACCCTTGGCCTTGGCACTCCAGAATGGTTCCATGGAACATGCATCTTCAGTCGCAAGGATCAGAACAGGAATTTGGCACCCTCTGCTGTAACAGAAGCTGTTTCATCCAAGATCAGGGCGATTCCCTTCCCAACACCAACTCCACTTGCCAGCTTGGTCCCTCCTCTATTGCATGACCCCACATCAGGCAGCTCCTTGTTTCCTCTTCCCTGCTCTGCCCACCTTTCTTTTCAGACCATCATGCCTGTTGAACTTCTTCCTGCCTATAAAGCCACAACTGGGCCTCTCAATACAACCCCAAACCAAATCAGGTGCTGGACGCGCCCGTCGATTCCAACTGTTCCACCATCCCCTGCTCCAGTTCTCCCTTGTACCTTAGAAAATCCAGGGAAAATCTCTGCTTGGCCTCATCAACAGAAAGGAGAGCACAAAAGCCAAGAAGTGTTTGGCAACTCAAAACCTGATCTTGGTTTTTCTTGATGCTGCTGACATATTAAAACTCCATTTCAAAATGGCTGCAGGCTCTTAAAATGTTTCCTGGTTCGGGTCCAAGAACATCCTCAAGCCCTTTTAAGATCTGCTGAGGCAAAGCTCAAAACTCAGGGGAAGGTGGTACCTGGGGAAAGGCCTTTTCCCATCATCTTCCAAGAGCTGAAATCCAGGTGAACTTTCCAAAGCCTCAGTTTGTTGTTAGAGTTGTGAAAAGGGCTCTGACCACTTCAGCTTTCTTGAAGCTGTCTGGGAATCTGCACTTCACAGAAACCTTCAAAATAGCTCTCACACAAAAGGCAGCAAGATGACAAAAGATAAGTCTTCTCCAAGCCAGTCAGTAAAATGGGGCATTCAAGAAGCTCTGCTGGAGAGCACAGCAGAACTGACCAAGTGATGGCCAAAAGCATCCCAGGTAGATGAGGATTTAACACCCTCCTGCTTCGTGCAGCTTTTACATGAAGCATTTCTGTGATGGCTGAAAAGTGAGGAGGAGTGGGCAGAGGACTGAAGAAGAAAACAGCTTTATGAACAGCCTAAGAACATATGGAACCATCTTCCTCTGGTGGGAACTGATGGCTGCCTCACTCGTGTTAAGCAAGAGAGAGTGAGGACTTTCTGGTGACTCCCTGAGCAAGTTGCTTGATCAGAGCTATTTTCAAAACTGATTTGCAGGGAACCCTGGCACCCTGTAGGCTGCAGAAGTTATAGACAGAATTAAGCATCAAGGATTTTTCATCTCTGTTTTGGCTCAGGAAGTGCACTTCCTAATACAGAAAACACATTATTTGGTATTTACTTTTCCACCCCACCCCCCCCCCCCAAAAAAAAAAAAAGGGACTTATTCTTCAGCACTGAAAAGCTTTTGGGAAAAAAAGTATCTGCCACATTTTGCTCTTGCTTTGATCTCCTGTTTCAAGCCCAATGGAGGAAAAACCCTGGACATCATTTGAAATGTATTAAATAAAACATTCCTGAAGGACATGGTTTAAAAACTAAATATTGTTCAAGATGCAATATTGAGAAGCTGATCTGGATTTCAGTTTCAATGAACCTGCCTATGTAAGGAAATCAGTTCTGCCTTAGAAGTGGAAATTATTCTCCTTCCTCCCACTCCTCTCCAGGGGCTGCAGCTCCTGAGGTGGTTGCAGGGGACCCTCCTGCCTCCCAGCCCATGTCCTGCTCAGCTCAGCAGGGAAGCTCCACATGCTGCAGGACTGGACACCAGCAGCAGCATCATCCCTCATCTCCTGAAGAGCTGTACAACAGCCAACAATGCCCTGACACTTCCCCTCCCACCCAACAACACCCAGAAGGGCTGGAGAAGACACCTGGCAGGGATCACACCCTCCTTCATTCCACCACAACAGCAGGGAGCAGAGCTAGGCAGGACATGCCTGCTCTCCCTGCTCCTTTTAAGCCTGCTGCAGAGATGGAGGGGAAGAAAAAATGACATTCAAGGGTTAAAGGCTGATTTTTGAGATGGTCCCAATGCTTCCCTGGCCCTGGCCTTGCAGGGCCACTACCTGGCCCGACAGCAGTCAAAGCCAAGGCTCCTTGAAGCCCATCCCAGAGCCAGATGTGCCTCCCCGAGCTGGTCTCTCACATTCCTGTAACTCTCCCAGGTCCAGGCAGCCAAGGTGACATTCTGGACCCACAGGCCCATTTCCAAGCCCTGCATGTGACTCCACCAAGTTGCAAGTCACTCCACGGGCTCATCCGCACCGGAAAGCTCCTCAGGTGCTCATCTGCCAGCTCGAGGTGACCTCACTCCAGCCTCAGATGTTCACGGATAAGACAGTGTCTTCTACACCTGCAGGATTCATTTTTCCATTAAAATCAACCCACCTAAGCTTATATTTGGTCTCCATTCCCAGAATACTCAGGGACCTTCCACTGCCTTGAGCCACTGCAGGAGCATCGGCACCTTCACCTTGTTCTGTGGCAAGTATGAGATTCCTGAGTGACATGGAAGTTCCTTGAGGAAAATACCCACAACGTGGGAAAAGTCAGTCAGTGGGAAGGAAGAGGCTGAGCAGTTGTTTGTAGCAGTGACAGCCCAGGCACAAATGGAAGAGAGGGAAGGAGAAGTCTAACAGATGGAATAAACAATAAAACCCAGAAACACGAACAAGGCTGCAGAATTAAAGGAGGATGATGGTTGTCATCTCCTGCAAGCACCAGAGGAAGGCCAGACTGTGAGGCAAGAGCTGCTTTGCCTTCATTGCTGGGGATGTTGAGAGGCAACTTTCCTGAGCTCTGCTTTTACACGTAAACAAGGAAATTCATGGACCTGCCTTCTAGGTTGTTTAAATTGAAACGTTTCAGGTTTCCACAACAAATATCATGGGCAAGTGCTGCTTCTGCCACATGCTTCTTGGAAGGCCACCACTACTGAAGGACAAATACACAAGAGTTCTCTCTGATACTTAAAGACAAAAAGGAGTTAAACTAACCCCAGACTCTGCCACCTGTAGGCAAAGGGACCTTCTGATTCTCCCAAGAGTCATTACTCCCACTTTGCAAAATGAAACTGAGCAGAAAAAGAAGTAGTTTGGCCAGAACCATCACTTGCAGGGCTGGGCTCCAAACCCAGGACTTCTACCTCCCTGTACCACAGTTCTGTTTCTAGGTCACACTGTTTCTCCTTTTAAATATCAGTTACCAGGCTGCTGGGAAGTTCAGCTTCTCAGTTAAAATGCAGGTTCAGTTTCCTTAGACAAACCAAGATCATCATGTCCTCCTGCAAGGAAAAGCACCAGCTGATGTTCCCGTGCAGGTTGCACGTCTGGCTTCAAAAGACCAGACCTGTGATGCAAAACCCTCTGGCCAGAGCTGGGGGGGAAGCTTGGAAAACTTCCCATGAGTCCAGTAGATTCCAGCAGAAAGGCCTTTTTTGATGGCCTGAAAAAAATGTCTTTGTGGGAAGTCCCTGGCAGCAAAGAAGGAGCAGACATTGAAGCTGTGGCCACACCAAAGTGGTGGCAGAAGAAGCAGAGGCAGGAAAATGTGCCCCCCGGGTTGATGGCAGATCAAGGCTCTTTGCACACAGGCACGAGGCTGGCAGGGCTGTGGGAGCTTGTCTCCCATCTCCAGAACCTTCCCCTTCATCTGCAGCTGCTCCAGCTCCATGGAGAGCTCACATCTCCATGGCAGGAGCCCTGAGAGAGCAGGGACTCTGCAAGCAGCCATGTGCAGAAAGGTACAGCTCTTCTGGAGACATGAGAGATGCCTTCAGAGTGGGGAATGTGGCTTCTTTTTCTCTAAAATGAGAGATTTATTAATAGGATTGTGTTAGGAGGCAAATATGGAGACAGGTAAAGCATGAGGGATATATCAGGGCTCCCCTTCACCTCCTGCTTCTGGGGGAACATGGAGACAACCAAGAAGCCTTTGCCCACCAGGGCATGGCAGTGCCTGCTGCCCTCTCAGCACTGCTCTCCTGGTGCACCTGAGAGAACATGGCCCAGTTCTTCCACACAGACTGTCCATTCTACTACTGGAACACCAAGAGGGCACAAGATGCTTGGATTTGCAGCAACATTTGGCAACACCTGCTTGGGTTGGGTGCAGATGGTCACACACAGCTAAGAGACCTCAGGAACTGCTCTCCAGAGACCTGCCCACACCAAAACTGGGCAACACCAGATTGGTTGAATAAAGAGAAAATATTTGTTGAATAAAAAGAAAATGCTTCTGAGGGATAAGGCAGGCTGCCTTCTCACCAGGAACTGCAGCAGCCAACGTATTTCCACCAGCCCAACCTCCACCTGGACACCATCTGCTTGGTATCCAACACAGACACAAGTCACCACCCTTCAAAGCCCTGCTCTGAGCTGGTACCTCTGCTCCCAGCACCACTGACACCAAAAACAAGCATTAAACTAAATGCAAAAGAGAATGATCACTTATGCTCCTTGTCAGCAGCAAAGTCACTTGATTTGCCCTCAGTGATGCCCTGTCCCTCACAGAACCACTTCCAAGTGTGGCAGGAAATGTTGTTCCCAACACCCGAGTCAGGAAACGTTTTGTTGCCCGTGACAACGTCCTGACTTCACATGTCACCCATTCCCCCCCAGTCCTGAACAGTCACATCACAACTCTTGCCACCTGCATGGCCAAACCCCAGCTCCTCCCACAGCACAGCTGGTAATTATCCCAATTAAATTCCCATCAAAGAAAGCAATGAAATTAAACAGCAGGAGAGAACCTCAGTTTTAAGTCATTTAGCCTTTTAAGAAAATCACTGGTCATGCTCTTCCTTATTTCACCAGGAGAACCTCCCTCCATTTCCAGCCCAGTGTTTGCTTACTCACCACTCCCCTCATGACTCTTCCATTTCTTAATACATCTCAGCACCTACAAATGCCTCCTTAATTCCACAAATATTTTTCAAAGAACAATTACGAAGATAAAAGTGAGTTAATTAGTTTATCTCACTTCTTTTTTGTGATGATTCTACAGCCCACTCCTTCATCAGGATCAAATTCAGGCTGAATTCCATGCCAGTAAAATAATACACATGTAAAACTGTTTCCCCTCAATCAGATTCTTCTTATTGCCTTCGTGGTTAAAACTGGCACATGATCACAGCTTTACCTATTTTTAGTTTCCAGACCTTGTTCTCCTAAATCCATCCAAGCAGGTGCTCAAAGATTGATCATAACATCTCTATTAAACCTCAAAGAAAAAAAATAAAATGCACCAAACCAACCAAACCAGCCCCATCCAAAGACTCCATTCTTTTGTCTTCTCCTTAAACCAAACCCAAACCTGCAAGTTCCTAAGAAAAAGGCTGTTTAGTGCCTTCTTTCTTGCAGACTCACTTTCTGGGTCATATAATAAGGGTCAAAGTCCTCCAGGGGTACAGCAACCAGGCCTTTGGGGATGTCCCCGTAGATGAAAGGCAAATTCTTCCCTGCCTCAAGGTCACTGTTTGGTTTTGGTTTGCTGTCTTCGTCGTCATCCCGGTGGCTGCTGTCTTGCTTTGGCTTTTGCTTCTGCTTCCTTTTCAGCTCTGCAATGTGTTTCTCAATGTTGGCCAGGGACTCCGGAGTGAAGGGTTTAAAACTGTCGGGGCCTGGTGGTGCGAGCAGCCGCGCTGCCATCTTTTCATCCTGCAGCAGCTTCTTTTGTGGTGTTGCTCCCCGGACAGGTCAGCTCTGCAGGGAAGCAAAGAGCACAGCAGGACAGAGTCAGGCACAGCGGAATCACAGAACCTCAGAATGGGTTGGAGGGACCTTCAAGACCATCTAGATCCATCCCCTGCATGGGCAGGGACACCTCCCACCAGCCCAGGCTGCTCCAAGCCCCATCCAACCAGGGATGCCAGGGAACAGACAGACCAGCCCAGGGCACTGAGGAGCCACAGGCAGCTCTTGCTCTCCAGGTCCCCACAGACCTGCTGCTTTTCAGCCCCAACACAACCCACAGACCTGGGGTGAACCCACCCAGCCCTGCCCATCACCCCCGTTTTCCAGCCCAGGCAGGAGCAGGACACAGAGCTGGGACCAGCAGCCCCCTGAGATCTCTCCTGAGCTGGGTGGCTCCTGAACACCAGCTCTGTTCTAGACTACAGAAACCCTTCTTAAAAGCAACTTTATCCAAAACAGCATTTTCCTGCAAAAATGATTCCACCAGTCACTGCTCTCTAGCAAGCCGATTATTAGGTAAAACCTGATTATTAGGTAAAACCTGATTATTAGGTAAAACCTGATTATTAGGTAAAACCTGATTATTAGGTAAAAATCCCAAGCCAGCTCTATTCCCACAGCCAGGACCAGATGTCCAGAGGTGCTGCCCAGGCCTGGGTGTTTGCACCCTCCTCATCCTGTGCCTTTAGCAAAGTGCTCCCCTGAACACAGCCCGAAGCAGGAGTAACCTGGGGCTGGGTTTAGGAGCCAACAGGCATGGAATATGTTGACCTCTTTGGAAAGATCTGCTCCTTCATGTCCTATCAGATCTTACTGCAGTTATGGAGAAGATTCCCTAAGGACTCTGGTGTGTTCAGGTAGGATCAAGATCTCTTCCCACTCCAAGCACACCACATCACTGCTACGGGAAGTCAAACTGCACCCTTTCACTTTACATCCAGATAATTAATTATCAGGCTTTCTGTTCATTTCAGGCCCTAAGCATGAAATATTTTGAAGAGACTTCCATCGAGTACAACAGCAATTTCTGAATGTGAAACTTCTGGAATGATGTGGGTTAGACACGGAGTCCTGGTTGCACCGGGTGCAGCGCAGACGAGCCCTTCACGGGAAGGGGACGAGGAACAGACACAGCTGAGGAAAACCTCCCAGAGTTTCCCTCCTGCAGAGGAGCACAGAGCTCTGCCAGGATTTCAGGTCCCTCTGGGGACCACCTGGCTCCCTCCTCCCTCTCCCACAAAAGAGAGGAGCTGCGAGGAAGTGCCTGGATCCCAACCCAGCCGCCTACAAACCCTCTGCAGCTCTGCACCTCTTGCCAAGCTCCTGCTCGGGAACCAGCAACACCAACCTATTGCATTTCTTGAGCTCCTGGTTCCTCTTCAAGCTCTTCACACTCCAGGATGAGGCCAAGAGAGGAGAGGAATGACAGGAGCCCTGCACTGATGCAACAGCACTGCAGTGCTGCAGGCTGGAAGACAACCCAGCCCTGACACGGCTTGGCACTTCTGGGAGGAACCCAGACACCAACGTGGCAAGAAATTCAGGAGGAAAGGCAGAATAACTACAAGTATGTGGCACAGAGAGAAACCTAAGGCTGTGTGAGATAAGGTCTATCAAGGAAAAAAAGACCATCAGATCTTTTAAGCTCACACACAGGCAGCATCAAAATAAATATGAAAGATTCTGGATCTCTGGAAGAAAAGAGACTGTCAAATTCCTTGAACCCCACAATACGGGTCTGAACTGTCACAGCTCGGTGATTTTAGGGTGACATTGGTCACCAGTGGCCTTTACAGCCCTTGGCTTTGAAGTCAGGACAGACTTCATGTGGGAAGAGCTCACAGGACCAGGGGCAGCACCGGCACGAGGCAGGTCCCATCGGAACGGATGAGCTCGGGTCTGAGAGGGGGAACCACAATCCCATGGATTGCAGGGGAATTCAGGAGTCAATACAGCACAGAAAGAACTGAGTCCTTTTTAAAAAAAAATACCTGGAGGTCCCAGCCTGTGACCCAAGACCTGGGATATCTCCAAAAGCCAGAACATCTCATGCAGAGCATCCTTCCAAGCCATGTCAGGTTATTCCCTGCACCTCCTTCACTCTGATTCACATGCAAATCCAAAGCTGCTCCACACACACAGAACTGAACCAAACGCTGCTTCCACCTCAGGTTTGATTTGGAGATCAAAAACCCCTCAGTATAAAGCTCCCTCCTTATGTAACTCCACAGCCTATTCTGGGCAAGGATCCTTCTCACACAGACTTGACCAGGTATTTTGAGAGTAATAACTCTAAAGACTCAACAAGGTGGCAAGAGGGGAAAGAAAAGCCAGGATCTTGGTGACATTATCTCCAGAAACATCACAGACCAGCCTGCTGATATGAAGGAAGAAATTAATTTATTCTATTCTTGCAGCATTTGCATGCATTTAATTACCAAATTTCCCACATACTGTGAAACTATAGAGCAGCATTGGGGATGTGGTCTAATTGACTGGCACAGATAAATATGTAGGGCCTGAATTTAGAAACCAAAGTAGCTCAGGGACACAGCATTAAAAAAGGAAAAAGAAAAAAATGAAGGCACAAATGGATGTCTGACTTGTGTGCACAATTACACAACCAGCTACTGGAAGCAACCAACTCCTCTGCTCAAGTGGCCACTTGAAAAACAAAACAAAACCAATAAAAAAACTCCTCTAAATTCAGCTCTCCCCCCCAAAGAAAAAGAAAGCAAACAGCACCCAGTTGGTCCATAACTGCACATCTTTTGCAAAGATGCTGCCCATCAATAAATCAAGAGCCACTTTGGTGCTACTTCACTGGTGTAAAGCAGGTTCCAAGTTTGCCTCGTGCTACTGGTGCTCACACAGGCTGTTCTGCTGCTTTGGTTCCAGCAGCTGGTCTGTACTGGTGGGGCTGCCACTTGCTTGGTGTCAGAGCAGTGACCTGGAGCTTCCACTTCTTGGGAAGCTCTGTCCTGACTTCATTTGTTTTCCCAGTATATTGTCCCACATTAAGACAATGGACAAAATTACGACGTAAACGGGAAGGATGGGAATGGAATGTTTGTTTAATTCCTTAAATCAGGCCCACGTGGCAGTTTTACAGCTTTGAGAGCACCTTCATCTTCACCTTTAGCCAGTGTACGCTGATGTAAATACCCAGGATACCTCAGAAAGCTGGTTTTACTTAAAAAAACCCACCCAACATACAGACAAATGGTTCAGAATGCCTCAGTTTCCCCCAGGGAGGTGCCCAGGGCAGGCTGTGCAGCCACACAACCAACACACCCCCTGCTAGCCAGGAGCAGAGGTGAAAACTGGAGGTGTGGTGCATCCCACTGGTTACTGAGGCAAAAAGTGGTGAGAGCATCAAGGGCTTTTCACTTTTGAGATTTCTTCTCAATAGGAAGAAAAGAAAACTCCGACAACCACCACCAGGCTTCAGGTGAGGACACAATCACATTTCTAAGCACCCGTTTACTGTTCACCAAGGAGGGGTTTTTCAGTGTTCAATGGCAGAAGAGAATGAGCTGAGACTGCATCAATACCTGGGAAAAAAAACCAACCAGGACATCCCCCAGCCCAGCCACACAGAAGGGGGAGTCAGCTCATCTGCTTCTGAGGGGTATCCAGGCTCCAACCTGCCAGCTCCACTGCAGCCTCCTGCCAGGGAGGCCTTTGCAGGAAGCCCAGCCAGGAGGGTGAGCTGCTTCTCCTTCCCTTCCCTCTTGGTGCATTTCAAATAGTTACTAGAGGGTATTCAAAAAACATCAGGCATTATCTAATTCTTTGATTATTTTTCTTAATAGAAAGCTACGATTTGAAGACCTTCACTAAAACCAGTCCTCATCCACAGGCTGACTCCAAGAACAAACATTAAAGAAAGCATCTTCATCCTGAAGATCTCAGGATTCAAGCAGTAAAGTTTCTCTGCAATGAAGTTTCTCTGCAGAGAGAGAATCATAGAAAGGGAAAATCGTATGTCCAAAGTCACCTGGAAATCAGGGGCAGAACTGGAAGCTGAGCACAAGCACTGGGACTCTCCCAGGCTCCAATCCTGTTACTAACTGGTCATTTTTAACTGCCCCCTGGTTTGATGCTGACTCCAGCACCAGAAGCCTCCCCACAGCAGAGCAGCCACCTCTGCACAGAGACAACTCCTCTACCCCACCAGCACCTGCTCTGCCAGAGCCAGGGTGGCTCATCCTCAATCTCCATCAACAGAGACACTTCCAAGGTGGCACATTTGGGCTGCTGAAGCAGCCCAGGCTGTTCCACATGGCAAAAAAAAGCCTCTTTAAATTAAAACCTTGTACATTTTATTTTACAACTGAGCATGGTCCTGCTGGGGATATACATGGATTGGCAAGAATAAATCCTGGGATTTATTTGGGCCCTTTCCACATGTGGTTCTTCAACCTCTAATGAGCAAATTGTCACAAAGACTTATCATCCAGGTGGAGAAGAAGAGGGTATGTGCTTGCCCAGGCTCTGGATAACTGCATCAGGAGGGACACTGCACTGCTGGGGATCAGCTCCAGTGCTCCCAGCCACTTCAGGGGAGTCTGGAATTCAACCTGGGCACCTGCAGTTTGGTGCTCAGGAATCCCCAGGGCCAGGGTGCATATTTACACACCCATTTTTCAGAGATTTTACACCAGAAAAAATACTGTACTGAGGTGCCTACTTGCTAAGACTTAATTATTTTTTCCTAAACGTTCCCAGCAGTCCATTTACTGGTACATTATGAAATATTCTAATAAATTATTCAAGCCGATTGTGAAAATAAATTAAAAAAACACTTTTGAGGCAATATCTTTGCTTTAATACATTTCTTCATTTATTAATTTGCAAGATTCAGTCATTCACAGCATGTTTTTAGTTCCCTGGAGAGAGAGAGCCCTTCGACGTGGATTTTTATATAACCCACAACAGACCCACGTGGCTTTTGATTTGAAGATGCAGGGTTGGGGCAGAAAGGAGAACAGCCCCTCTGAAATTTTACTGCACGAAAGCCTAAAAAGCTTCAAGCCAAACCAAAACATCCAGGCATGAGGGAAATCCGTGGCTGGAAGTGGCCTTGGGAAGAACATGCTGATCTGCTCCATCTGCAGCAAATTCTGTGTCCAGGATGAGGCAATTTTATCAATGAAAAGGGACAGTGACCCAGCTGCCAGGGAGGCAGCAGGAACCTCCCCCTGGAAAAACCTCTCATGTCATGTTTGATGCTATGAAGTGGAAGGAAAAAGGAATCTTTTTGCTTCCAAGGGATGTTTGTGCCTGGTGATGTTCCCCACCCTATGTAAAACATTGCAGGAGTTTCCAGGCACTGCCTCTGAGTCTTCAAGGGCAGACTCTGGACAGCAGGGCCAGAGCTGAGCTTGGACACACCTCTGAGGGTAGAAAAAGGAACAGAAATGTAGGGAGAGGCACAAAAGCAATAGAAAAATAACTCCTGTCGCTTTGGAAGAGCACTTGAAGACAGACTTTCATCAGGCAGAAGCTCATGCTAAAGGTTCAAAGCCAGGTGGATCTGAGCTAACATCTAGGGGGGGTTTTAACACACTCCTGCAGCAAAAAGCCACCTCCTCTGGACTTGGGTTCTCCAGCTTAGCAACTTCCAGCTCCACGCAGGAGCAGAATAACATGAGAGTAAGGGGGAAAGCCTGAGGTTTTATTTATCTCTGACCCCTACCAGCCTGAAGCCAAGAGCCCAACACCACTAAGCTCCCCACCCTGCCACCACAAACATCAGCCACTACAGGCCAGGTCCTCTCTGTGGTCTCAAACTTGTTCTCAGCTCCAGCACTTTTGTTATTTTCCCCACACCTTCTCCCAATCCAAACCCTTTCTCTGAACACAACAATAAATTATTGATTCAGGGGTGTGTGGTGATGCCAGTGGCCACTGCAGGAGGCCCAGGAAGGAGCAATGGATGGTGAATGGGAGTGTGTGAGCACCCCAGGCACACAGGGCCTCTCCAGCCACTGAAAACCAGCCACTATCAATTGATATCTAAAGCCACATCAGGTTATTTTTAATGAACAAGCATGCTCAACAAGCCAGGCAACCCCACAAATGGATGCAGACATGACAACAAAAAGGAGGATGACACGATAATTTCGACTGTCAACCTACTTCATTTTCCCTTGACACTGACTCTGTTTCATTTCGCCTCATTTCACGGAGAATCCAAGCAGCTCCACGCCCAGTTTCTTGCAACGTGCAACTGTTCTCCCTCCCGTTTATTAGAAACCAGCTTCCCACCTCTGCTCACAAAACATGCACATCGTTCTGAGCAGCACAGTATCTACACCATCACCTAGACAGAAGCCACAACGTGCGAGCTTATACAATTGGTTAAAGGATTTGAGGTGGGTCCAGGTCCTTTCACCTGGAGATGAATGACAGCGTGGAAGGGCTGGAACACATAAAAAAGGATCCAGTACCTGTTCAGTCAAGTTAATAATTTCAAACATCCCTGAAGCTGAGAATGTGAACTTTCTAAACACGCAGCAGATGGCAAACACACCTGGCCAAGCTCCCAGAGGCCTTGCAGTGGACCTGGGAGCGCTGCGATGGGCACTGACCACTTGTTTATTAGTGCAGGATGCACGAGCTCCCCTCCTGTCATTTCACAGCACCAGAGGCTATTTATAGATTCCAAACAGCTTCACCAACTGGACATCACAGCCCCCGGGAAACGGGAGAGGTGGGAGCCTGACTCCATCAGGGTGGAAGAAGAAGCCGCGGTCCTGGCCCTGGAGCTGCCAATCCCAACACGCTGGAGCCAACACAGCTGAAAGCAGCCCCTCCAGAATCACATACAACCTTCTTCTAGGAAAACATGAGGAAAAGGCAAGAGGAACCAGCCCCCCAAGGCCGCTCCCCCCAGAGGGAAACGCTCTGAGCAGCCGCCCTCAGGGTCACCCCCTGCGCACCCTCCGTGCTGTACCAGGATCTGATTTCAGAGGAGCATCCATCACCAACACCCAAAAAATCAGCCCTCCCATGCAAGAATATTTCCAGGCCCTCTCCCTCCACAGCAGGACTGCCAGCTAGCACCCAGGAGAGAACCCCTGATGAAACGTTCTCCTCCCTTTTTGCTTGTTAAAGACACCAGGAGAAGGGGGGTCAATCCTAGAGCACCCTCGTTCCTCGCAATCAAATCTTTCCCCCAGGAGAAAGGAGGACATAAGGGTCACGGGTTCCCACCGGGGGTGGAATGCTGCAGTGTTGCAAGGAGCAGGCTGCGTGTCTACACACGGCAGAAATACAACCAGCACCCCAAAAAAAACCCCACCCAGCTCCTCAGGGATCTCATGCCAGGGTGGAAAGCCAGGGATAGACCAACCCACCACACCTGAGACCCCTCTGAAAATCCAGCCTGGGCCCTTCCCAGCAGAGCAGCTCCAGCTGTGCTGGCCCCTCACACACAGGCTTTTCTGCTCACACACACACTCCCCTTCCCGGCAGACTTTTAGACTTCACCTCGGATCATCTGCAGCTACTGCTGTGGAGCATCAATTCCAGCTTCCCCACCCCCACCCCAGCTTGGGCATCATTTGCACCAGAAAGGAGGGAGGGAGTTGGGGGGGGGGAGGGGAAGAAGACACCCAGATTTTTAATAGAAAAAAGCCTGGGAACGTGCAATTCCCTCTTCCCGGGAAGGAAAACGAAATAAAAGAATCCTGCCCTCACCCTTCCTCCCTTCCCCCCAAAAAAAAATCCGTGCGGTGGAAAGAAGCCAGAGCCCAAACCGTGATGCCAACACCTGGGTCAGGTTGGAAGGAGCCCCCAGCCGCCCCATCCATCTTCCCCCCCAAACTCCAACTTCTCCCCCTCCCCCGGCAGCAGGAGATGCTGAACCGGAGGAGAAAAGGGGGGTGGAGGAGGGATGTACCCGCTCTGCAGCGAGGGCCGAAGGTGGGGGGGGGGAAGGGAGGCCGAGCAGAACTCCAATCCCCCCTCCCCACAATGCAGACAAGAGAGCACAGCCCCCCTCGGAGGGGCCCCGCGGGACCCCCGGGCTGGGGCGGGACGGACAGGCCGGTCCGGGTGGGCTCAGGGGGAGATCGCCCCTTCCCAGCACCCCCCCCCCCCCCCGTGACCCCCTCCCCAGGCCGCAGAGAAGGGGCTGGAGGGTTGGGAACCTCCCCTTCCCCCCCTCGGGCTGGGAGAAGAGGGGGGGGGAAAAAGGACCTTCCCACAGCTGGGGCTGCTCCGGGAGCCCCCCAAGGACCCCGGCTGCTGCACGGGGAGAGAAGTGGGGGCACCCCCGTCACCCTGAGCATCCCTGGGGGAGAACTCTCTGCTCCGAGAGGCAGAGAAGGGCCAGGCCCCCCTCACCCCCCCTCATCCCGGGTCCCCCCCGCGGGGGCTGAGGAGGCGGATTTGGGGCGGGGGGCTCCCCCAGTTTCCCCGCTGCACCACGGGGCGCTCCCCACGCCAGGAAACCGCTCTGCGGCAAAGCCCCCCAGCCCGGGGAGGAGGGTTTGGGGGGGCGGGGGGGTTGAGCAGCGGGACGGGAGGGAAGCGGGGGGAGGATGAATTGGGAAAATTAAAAAATAAAAATCCGGGGGAAGCAAAGTCGGGGGGGTCCCCTCGCCGGGGGATGGTGGTGGGGTTGGGGGGGGTGAGTCGGTTGTCACTTACTGTGGCCGCTGCACTCAGCGCGTCTCCCGCAAGGCGTTGCTGGACTGCGGCGCTGGGGGAGCTGCGGGAGGAACTGCGGGTGTCGCCATCTTGGTGCGCTGCCCGCGCCGCCCCCCCCGCCCCGCGCCGCCAGGGGGCGTGGCGAGACCGGGGGGGCGGGAAAACCCCCCGAACCACCCCCGGGACCCCCCGAACCAGCCCTGGACTCCCCAACCACCCCCGGGACCCCCCCCGAACCACCTCAGGGACCCCCCGAACCAGCCCTGGACTCCCCAACCAACCCCGGGACCCCCCCCGAACCACCCCAGGGACCCCCCAGCCAACACCAGGACCCCTCCCCAGAACCACCCCCGGGACTCCCCGAACCAGCCCTGGACTCCCCAACCACCCCCGGGACCCCCCCGAACCACCCCAGGGACCCCCCAGCCAATACCAGGACCCCTCCCCAGAACCACCCCCGGGACTCCCCGAACCAGCCCTGGACTCCCCAACCACCCCCGGGACCCCCCGAACCAGCCCTGGACTCCCCAACCAACCCCGGGACCCCCCCGAACCACCCCAGGGACCCCCTAGCCAATACCAGGACCCCTCCCCAGAACCAGCCCTGGACTCCCCAACCACCCCCGGGACCCCCCGAACCAACCCCGGGACCCCCCGAACCAACCCCGGGACCCCCTAGCCAACACCAGGACCCCTCCCCAGAGCCACCCCCGGGACCCCTCCCCAGAACCACCCCCGGGACTCCCCGAACCAGCCCTGGACTCCCCAACCAACCCCGGGACCCCCCTGAACCACCCCTGGACCCCTCCCCAGAACCAGCCCCGGGACCCCCCAGCTAACACCAGGACCCCTCCCAGAACCAGCCCCGGGACCCCCCCGAACCACCCCTGGACCCCCCAGCCAACACCAGGACCGCCTCCCCCCACCCCCGAACCAGCCCTGGGACCCTCCCGAACCACCCTGGGACTCCCCAACCACCCCCGGACCCTCCCCCCCACCAGAACCAGCCCCAGGACTCCCCGAACCAACCCCAGGACTCCCCCCCCGGACCACCCCCAGGACACCCCCCCTGCTGTCCGGTTTGGGCACTCCCGGCACCCCCGAGGAGCCGCTTCCCCCGGTGCGGGTCGGGGGGAGGTAGTGGAGCCCCCCGCCCGCAGCGCTGCCGCCGGCTTCGGGGCCAGGTTGGGTTGGGTTTGGGCTCAGCCGGGTCTGTCCAGGGGGTAGCGGGACCCTCGAGCACGGAGACAGTTCCCAGCATCAACCACCAGCGTCAGCATCCCAGTTAACAGGAACCATCGCGGTTCCGGCCCGGCCCGGGGGTGAATCCAGCTCCAGAACCAGCATCTCGAATCATCCCAACAAAACTTTGCTCAGCCCAGCGCTACAACCTCGGCCTGACCCACCAGAACAGCCCAGGAACAAGTGCCCAAGCCCGGCAGCACCCAGCCTGGGCTGTGTCACCCCAGCAGCAAAGGGAAAAGCTCGGCCCGGCCCCACACGCTGGCTCGTTTTTTTCTAACAGTTTCAGGATAAAAGGTCCAACGTGTGCACACACACATCACAGGCTGCAGCACCAAGACGCCCTGTGACCTCATCTCTGGACCATCTGGGAACGATCGTGTTTGATAAAGGAAATCAAGAAGTGCCCAGAAGTCACTCCTGGCAGGCAGCGATGCTGGAGTCGCTTCCAGTTGTGGCCGGGGCTGCTCCCTTCCTTCCCAAAGGTCCTTCCTCAGCACTGGCAGGTTTCTCGGGGAGCTGTGGAGTTCCCCAGCACCCCAGCTGCTCACTAACAAGCTGGAAGTTTGCCACAGAATTCCATCCTCAACCACAACCCCAACAGATACACAGATTTCTGGGTTTTTTTTCCAGTAAAATGGTGAATAAAAGAGTGTTAGTAATTGACCCAAGTTACTCTTCTTCAGTCTAGAGACAGCTCCTCCTCCTTTATACACAGAACTTCTGCCTATCATGTTAAGCCTATAATTTATCACTGCCATTTTAGGATCAATTTATTGTTCTGCAGGTCTTGTTCGCACTAAGACTGTGCCTGAGTTGCTGAAAAGAACCACCTGAAACACTGTCAGGTTGCTGGTTTAGAGGGAAAAAAAAAAAAAAGATAAAAATCCACCTTGCAGAAATGTCCTCTTCCCAGAATGTTAAACCTTTGCCCTCTGAGCAGAGCTTTAGGAGTTGTGTGCTGAGCAGGCAAGGAGCAGGACACAGCAGTGAGCTGGAGAACTCGTTTGTCTTGCTTTGGAAATGACACAGGAGCTAAATCTGCCCTCACTTTACACCGACTTTACGGGACTACCTGGTGTAACAGGAGGGCAGAGACAACCTGAAAAATGTAGCTACCTCAAGCCATAACTAATCAAAAAGCACTTACACATGACAGAAACTGCTACAGAAAGCTACAGATGCTGAGAAATTTTCAGTCCAAACTGGACTTTCTGTAGCTTGGTTGTCACAAAGGTTAAAATTTCCAGCAGATGTGAAAATAATTGGGAATAAAAATCACTGAAACGCATGAAAAAAAATCCATGGATAACAGACTGCTGAGAAACACCTCCCAAACACAGGCTGTTTTAAGTGTTCAAACGTGAAATTTAAGTCATGTAAAGCAAGAAAAATTGTTCCTCTACAGAGCTAACAGTGGAGCTCAGGGTGCTGCACCCAGGGAATGTGGCTGCACCCCTGGGCTCCCAACTAGGGCACCCCCAGAGCTGCTGTGGGCAGAGGGGACCCCTTGGGGAGCACCAGGCACCAGAAATACTTCAAGGACATTCTGGGGCCCCAAGGGTGTTGTTACGGTTTGTGTAAGATATCTTTAAGCAAGGTGCTTAAAGAAATAAATAGGTCAGAGCCCAGAGAGGTTGAACAGTTAGGAACAAACCAAGAAAGTTCCTAATTGACCCAGGTGATCCTGGCACAAACCTTGGAATGACTATCCCAGAAATGGGGCGTGGGGTTCAGCACCACCCCCAGGCAGAGCTGGAGGTGTCCTCCTGTCTGACCAGCAGCCAGAGCCATCCAGTTCAGCATCCTCATCCCAGTGGAAAGGGAATTCTAAAGGATTTCCAAAAGAATGCTGCCTTGGAAAGCAGACAAATGGTACAACTCCAGCTCATGGTTTTGCTTGTTTGTAACCAGAACAGTAAAAGCCATCAAACCCACCCAGGGTTGAAAGAGGGCAAATCCACTCAGATCCCAGGCAACAGAACCAAGATGATTCTGTCATTCCCAAGCTGAACAGTAACTGCCTGGCACTGGGCTGTCTCTTTAAGGAGCACGCAGCTGCTCAGTGCAAAAATAAATAAATAAATAATAAAAAAATATATATAAACTTGCTGGGTAAGGAAACTGCCTTTTCCTTATTTCATCATTACAGCCCTTCCTGCTCCCTTCACCTTCAGAGCAGTGAGCTCTGGATGGCCTCAGCAGTTCCAAGGCTTCGTGGTCAGGGATCTGTCACACACACACACCTCTGCCAATCACAGGGGGGGTCTGTGCTCTGTAGGAATAAGCAGGGGACCTGGGTCTCTGCTGTGACACACACCAGGCAACCAAGGCACCCAAGGCACCCAAGATTAGGAGCTGGAATGACCGTGTAATTCAAACAGGTTGTTTTCATGTGAAGAGCCAGAGAGATTGCTGCAGTCTGATAGACCTCTGTATCATCGGTGAGATCCTTTTGTTACTCAGGGAATGATGTTCCCCAGCAAGCTCTGTCTCCCTGTCAGAGGGGCTGGCTCCCAGTGCTGGCAGAGGCCTCAGGCTGGGACGTTCCACACACCAAGTCCCAGTTCTGCAGAGCCAGCCCAGGTTGTCACAGTACAGCAGCCACCAAACTGATAAGCACATTCCTGGTGGAGTTTGGACCTGTTGTTTCTCCCAGATAACAGGCTGGAAGGAGGCAGGATCTGAGCCTTCAGATTCAGTTCAGTTAAACATTTCTGGACAGGCAATAAATGCAACATGACTTCTCTGTTCCCCAGGAAGCACAGCCTGGCACACTCACTGTGTGAGGCCAGGCTGGCTCTTGCACTTCCCCTCCCTGTTCAGCTGCTCCCAGCTCTCCTGGGCTTAGGGGACTCCTCATGTGAGAAAATCTTTCCCTATACTCGATGAATTTGAGGCACATACTTGTCACACCTTGCTGGACTCCTACTAGTCTTCATATGCAGTAAAAGAAATGCCTGTGAGCACTGCAGGACACAGACCTGCCTTCAGTCCTCCTTTCTTGCTCTAGGGAAGGTTTTTCACACCCCTAGTTTCAGCCCACATGCAGCAGCTGGATCCCTGGAATAAAAGTATGGAAAACTTCCTGAGCATCCCCAGCACCTTCAAACTGGGAATCACCTTCTCCCACTTGCTAGCCAGGTTTTTGTGGCTGGAGGTCTGGAACGGAGCTGCTCACAGGGACCAGGCAAATGGGAAGGGAGTCTAGACAAGACACCTCAGTCCAAAATAAAATAGAGAGATGGGAAGAGGAGAGGGAGGAAAGGGAACAGAGGCAGCAGCAAGCAGCTCCAGAGTGCCAGTGTTCTGCTAAGGGCAGAGAATGTTGCCCAGCCTCTAATTTCCCAGCCCAGGACACATGCATAATAGATAGAGCAGCAGAACAAGCACTTTCAGTTCAGCCTTCCCATTAGGAAATGTATTTACCAGCAGGTTCCCCTGCCCGTGCCAGGACAGCCCCCCCAGTGCCAGGACAGGCCCCCTAACGGGACCTTCACTAATTCAGGGAAGTGCTCATTACAACCCCCTGCACCAGCTCTCCCTGGCCCTGAGATGCCAAGGCTGCCAGATCTACCTTGGAAGAGCCACAGACAAAGCAAACACCAGAACTTGTCTTTCCACTAGGAGAAAATGGGCATTTCTTACCTCAGGTGGCAGAAATCCCATCTTCACTGTAAAATGCTTTTACTAGATGAGCCACATCCTCAGAGCCCCTCTGTCATGCTCCACCAACATGCTTTACCTAGCCTTCAATTCTTTATTTTCTGCTCTCTCCAATCTAGATCACACCTTAAGGCGTGACCTTAAAGACCCCTCTTTCACAGCCAGGAGGTTCGTTTGAAATGCTTTCCAATTAAACTCCCTGAGGACACCAAGGGAAGGCCACTGTTGTACTTTTTCTTCGATTTTCTGCAACATATCAGCAAGGAAGGAAAACCTGATACAGATGATAAGAAAACCACGCGCTCATGTCTCTATTCTGTGCTCTGCACACATCCAGCCGGTCTACCCAGAAAGTAATTCCCATTGTTTAAATTTGTTTTTCTAATGTCGTTGCCACAAGGGGGAGGCAGGAAGGCACATCAGACTCGTTAATGAAGCAGCCCAATCACGACGCTGCCGGTGCTGGGTTTTAAATCTGCTTAATTTCCACTAGAGGGAGGAGGTAACTCATGGGACAGGGGGTGCCTGCCACTCGGCAGAGAAACACAATTCTCCAACGCAGTTCACACCAGAGCTGCCCTTCTCAGGAGCCTGAAATCCTGATTTCCCCACACGAGGCTCACCTGGAGCACAGCAATTAACGCCTAGTGGCTAATCTACTTTGCTGCCAAGTCCTTTTGCAAAAGCACCGATGATTGCAAAGCTGGAAAAGTTTTACGGGACGCATTTAGCTTAGAACAGACCAGTCATTGTTGATTCAGGCTTATGAAGTTAATAAAACCAAGACACACACTGCAGGCAGTGATCACTGCATTAAGTTTTATCTCTGTTCCATTCAAAGGTCTGAAATGTAACTAAGAAACAGGAGCTTGTTCAGTGCAGAAGGGCCCACGTGCACATACCAAAGTACTACATGTGTCCACAAAACAGAAGGACTGAAAAGTGCTGTTGCAGAGAGCAAGCAGCTGCCTAGCTCATCCAGCCACTTAAAACACGGTGGGAAACAAACTCCTAACCCAGTGTGTTTTAACTAAAATGCTAATCACACTCCTAACGAAACGCCCACAGTAAATCCAGCGTAATCTCACCGAGGGCAAGAGAGCAGAGATACGACCTGTCACCTGAAACCGCTCAACACCAAATTTGGCCATCTCATGGCATTTTGCCAGTGAATGCAGACAAAAGTTCTCCTGCCCAGTTTACCGAGGTTACATAAAGTACTGGCAGCTCCTCTTCCCGAGCTGGGACGTTCCCAGGACCAGTTGCTAAGCAGTCCTGCTCTGCCCGTCCTTGCCTGTGACCGGACTGTAAAACCACCTCTAAAGAAAAGCCTACCAGATCAATCCAAGGAGCTGGATGTACCTCAAGGGGAACACGGCAAGCACATGAATGCAGCTGTCTGGATTTCAAGGGTTCAAATCCACTAGTTTTGCTCAGTAAGGACCCTCTGCCCCACAGCAGAAATGGCAGAGGTCACCATCTTCTTCCTCCGTGCCTGCCTGGCGCTGCTTGCCATGCCCATCTACCTGCTCTCCTTCCTGGGCATATGGCAGCCCTTCTGCAAGAAGGTATTTTTCCCTTACTTCTTAGAGAAGATTTCTGCAGTTCACCAGAAGAAAGCAAAGAAGCATAAGCAGGAGTTATTTCGTAACCTACCTGACTTCACCAGCCCCTCAGGAGAGCTGAAGCTGCTGGAGATCGGGACCGGCTGCGGCGCCAACTTCCAGTTCTACCCACCAGGCTGCAAAGTCACCTGCACTGACATAAACCCCAACTTCCAGCAAAGCCTGTCGAAAAACATAAGCAAGAACCAGCACCTCCACTACGAGGGTTTCCTGGTGGCTGCAGGAGAAGACCTGCACCAGGTGCCCAGCAGCTCCGTGGATGCCGTGGTCTGCACCCTGGTCCTCTGCTCCGTGAGGAACATCACTGGCACCCTGAGAGAGGTTCTGCGAGTGCTCAGACCAGTGAGTATCTGAAGAAAAAGTTCTGTTACTGCCTTTATTCCACAGGTGCAGCCCCCAAAAATAGGAAATGGAAGTTGGTTTTGAGCTTACAAACCAGACGCGGTTCATTTCCCCAGTTAATTCAGATTTACAACCACTCTGCTAAATGGTGCAAAGCAGTATCAGTCTGTCCTATTCCTACAGTAAAACCCTAGAAATAACATAGTCTGCTAATTAGAACTGCCTCTGACTTTATAAGTAATTATAATACATAATTTAAAGAACTGGTTCCTCTGCTGTTGTCTCTCCCCACATACACCAGATTTTCTTCGGGTGGGAAGCTCTCTGATCAGGATTGAAAGTCTGCATTTTACATCAACTGCTCTAACCTCTTAGAAGTGGGGCTGATCTACCAGTCTAACTAAGCACCTTCATTCCCTGCAGAATACTAATCAAGCTAAAGATCTTTCTAAAAGCTGTTCTGCTGGGGTATTTTTGCAATGAACTTTCAGCCTTTAAAATGACATTTTCAAGACGATCCTCTGGGTTGTCAAAAACTGATGAGTTTGAGTAGGATTTATACATTTCTCTTTGTTTCCTTCACAAAAAATGCCATGCTAGAAGCTGTAACTGAAAGAGAAAGACAACAAACTACTGCTATAATAAAAGAAGGATTAAATAAGTGCATCCTTCATGCGTTCAGAACAGGCATTTGGAATCTCTGCAAGCTTCCTGCTTACATGAATTCCACTGACACCACAGAAGCAAAGGGCAGGCAGGGAAGGGGTGGGAGAAGAGTCATGAGCCAGCAAACTGCACGTCCACGGGTCTGTGTCTGCAGGGAGGCGGGATGGAGGGAGAAGTTGGGCTCCATGAGACGACTTTTGTTTTCCCCAGGGAGGAGCTTTCTATTTCTTGGAGCACGTGGCTGCGGATCATTCCAGCTGGAAGTATTTTTGGCAGCAGGTCTGCTACCCGACTTGGAAACTCATCTTTGATGGATGCTGCCTGACGAGAGAGATATGGAAAAATCTGGAAGAGGCCAATTTCTCGGAGCTGCAGTTACGACACATCAAGGTGGAGCTGCCCTGGACGCCCATTGCTCCTCACATCATCGGCCACGCTGTAAAGTAACTGAGCCTTCTCCCCTGCTCCCCCCCAAAATTCCTCAACATAATCCCTCCAAACACCAGGGCACAGGCTAATCCAGATGTCCAAATCTTGGCAACACGGTGAAGGACTTCAATTAAAGCTTCTGCATCGAGCGTTACATGAGAAAAAAAAAAAAGAGGGTCAGTTTTCTAAAGGTCTTCGAAGGCCTCGTGCTGCTGATGGTGCCAGGCCCCAGCACAGCCCGCAGAGGATGCCAGAAGAGGTTGCAGAGCACAAAACAGCCCTGAAAAAAAAAAAAAAAAAAAGTATTAATTCAAAGGAACTTCTGCCTACACCTGGTTGAGTCTGGTTAAGGATTCCTTCAGGTGTTCCCTGGGCTGGGCTCGGTCAGCCATTGCACGCTCGCCCATCTCTCCCCACGCTCCACCACAGCCGCTCATCTTACAGCCTCCCAGCACGAGCACTCAGACCCTTCACACCGAACTTTCAGCTGCAAATATTTATCTCCAAAACCCGCGGCTGCGCGGGGCGGGCACAACCCCCGGCCCCGCTCACCAGAGCCTCCCCCGCTCCGCCCTCCCTTGCGCCGTAACCGGTTCTAACGCTGTTCCCCCCCCCCCCCCGCCCTTTCCCAGAGCATTAAAAGACTCCTCTTGCAACGTTTAACGTCCTGGGGCGGTTTCTGTGCCGCCCTCCCCGCGGCCGTTGGCGCCGCCGGCCCCGCCGCCATTTATGCCCCCTCGACGGAGGATGCGGCGGGGCCGTCCCGCTGCCGCCCCGCGGCTGCTGCTGCCGCTCCTGGCGGGCAGCCTGCTCGGCCTGGCGGCCCCGCGGGCGGCCGCCGGGGGAGCCGCGGTTCTGCCAGGTGTGGGGAGGGTCGGGGCGGCCGGGGGAAGGGGCTGGGGAGGAGGGAAGGGGAGGAGGCTGGGCCTGGCTGGGCCTGGCTGGGCCTGGCTGGGCCTGGCTGGGCCTGGCTGGGCCTGGCTGGGCCTGGCTGGGCCTGGCTGGGCCTGGCTGGGCCAGGGCACCTCACAGGCTGAGGGGGGGGGGAAAAAAAACAACCTTCCATCTGCACCTAAATCAGATTTAATCATGAAGTAGGAGGGACTGGAAGCTGGTCACCCTCAGTGTTGCCAGTAAATCCACACGCAAGCGGGTGAAACGCACACACAGCGCCGAAGAAAACACTCCCCGGTGCTGGGCAGGAGCTGCGGCTCCAGCTGCAAACACCCACGGCCCTGCAGCTGTAAAAAAAACCAAACCCACAACAACCCCCCCCCCCCCAAAAAAAAAAAAACCTGACACTCCAAAATGCTGCTCGTGCACCAAAAAGCTCCTTTTTATCCCCCCTCTCCCCCCCCCCCCCCCCCGAGTTTGAATGATCTAACTGGTGTTTCGCAGAGTGCAGAGCGGGGCCGCGCCTCGACAGGAGCTCCACGTCCCAGATCGTGGGGGGACACGCGGCTCCCAGCGGCGCCTGGCCCTGGACCGTCAGCCTCCAGCTCCGCCAGGTCGCGGCCAGGTTCGCACACGTGTGCGGGGGAGTTTTAATCAATGAGAACTCGGTGCTGACGGCGGCGCACTGCATCAAAGGGAGGAGGTAACGCCTCTTTTCTTTGCCCAGGACAAGGTGACAGGGGGGAGGTCAGCAGGGCATCACCTGTGGTGCCTCAGGACAAAAGGCAAAATCCATGGGATTTTGGACCAGGCTCACACCAACATTCAGACCCGACCTGTGCAGCTCCTGCTCACTGATGCAGCCCGTACCAAGGACTGGTTGTGGCTCTAAGGGCAAAAGACTGTCCCTTTTGTCACCCTGGCTGTAATGGTCTCATGTGGTGGTGGCTTTTTTTTTTTTTTTGATGGAGCCCTGATTTTCCCGATTCATAGATTTTTTCTAGGCTAGGAAAGCTCACTGCACAAGGAGAATGTCCCAACATTCAGATTAGAAACATCACGATTCATTAGTTTTGATACCATTTCCATCTTTCCCGTTTAGCAGAACCAACAACTTGGCACTTTACCCTTTTCTTTTTGACAATGTGGTAAGAAAACTCCTCAGAACAGGCCTTTTAATTGTCCTCACAGCAATTCTGCTGCATGTCAGCTACCCCATCCCTGCTGCCTTTCCTGTAGCCTTTAACCTGGTTGCACACTCCGTCCTTCCATCCAAATTCCTATCACCTGTGTTGACATAACCATGACCTGGGGGAAACTGAGCTGTAAAAACCTCTGAGAACTTTGGAATGTTATCATTCATCAGGACTTTGTTAGACCAGCCGCTCGTTTCTTTAAATGCACTTTTACAAACATTCATCTGGAGAGGTTTTACATCGCAGACCATCATTTTAATTTTTCCCTTGCGCTCAGGAGAATTTTGGAGGTTAATCTGAATTTTACAGCCTGCCCTTTGCTCATCACAGGCCAAATTCAATTCCCACTTAATACCATCACAGGTTTTTTTCAACATACTTGAATAGAAATTTGGTCTGAATGACTCTGGCCCCATTTCTATATGTAGTATCAAGTTGATCTTTATTATTTCTAACTTCTAGTTAGAGGATTTCCCAAATCTAGGTACAAAAAGTGTTGTGGGTTTAAGGCTACTTCCCTTCTGCAACATAAATCCACGTTTTGATCTTTTTCAAAAGAGTATCTCCAGGTGGCCTCTGCTGAGATGGGGTGGGAAGCAAAATCATTAATCACAGAGTCATAGAATCCTGAAGGTTGGAAAAGACCTTCATGATCAAGTCCAACCATCCACCCTACAACCCCCAAACACTAAATCATCTGGATTTGCCCAAACAGCCCCAACCAGCATTAGGCAAACTGAGCCTTCAAAGCAGACAGGATGGTAATTAGCCAAAGTTATTCCAGAAAATACAACAGAATTCCAGAGCATACAACAGTACATTCCCAGAGGTGTAAGCCGGGCAGTTAAAGCAACACCACCAAGAAATGTATGTAACAGGACAGGTGAAAACACAAGAATTCTGTCTTAGGAACCCATATTTCTGGAGAGCAGTTCTGGGCGTGCGGAACCTCCGGAAACCCAGCAGACATGGAGCCAGGAGGAGCATCCGGAGCATCGTTGTGCACCCAGAGTTCAACAGAGAGACCTTCGACAACGACATCGCGCTGTTGGAGCTGGGCTCTGCTGTCCAGTACAGCCCCCACATCCAGCCCATCTGCCTGGCCCCCCCAGACCTGCCCCCCAACACCCACAACCACACGGAATGTTTCATCAGTGGCTGGGGACGGACGGCAGAGAAAGGTAACAGCTCACTTGCCTTGGCCAGCAAGTTGCAGCCACACAACTCATCTGGTGTTCTAATCCCTCCAGCTCACTGAGAATTCCTTTGTTCAGGTCACAGTCTCATCACACCAGATCATTAAATCCTTCAGCAATTCAATCTCTGCTTTCAGGGTTTCTTCCATTGAAAGCAGATGAGGTCTACACAGACATAACCAAAGGCAAACGTTTTCTAGCCTTTCTTCCAGGTGTAACATGAAATCAGGATGACCCAGCCTGTCTTTCAGATCCATGGTACAGCCACTCTGTGTCGTCAGCTAGAAAGAACTTTCTGAATTGAAAAACAGCAGTTGTGAGGCTGTACAATGTGAACAGGGGTGCACTCCCTCACATTCCCTTTTTAATCACAAGAAACACCAACTGGATCTGATGTCAGTAGGTGATGTGCATCCTGCCAGTGTGGAAATTTCAAGGACAGCTGGGGATCGTGGAAGCTTGTTTGATAAGTCACCTCTGAGGTTCTGAGCAAGGCTAGCCACAACTATTGTCATCATCCATGTTTCTGCAGAGTAAGAACTGCAGAAACTCCATCAAATCCAAGTCTGCAAGTCCTCAACTCACTGAAGTTGAAACCCATTAGGAGGCACAATCTGATACAGATGTGATACAGATCACACCCCTGTCTGCACACAGACACCCTTAAACTGCCTAACCAGGAAAAAAAAGGGCACAGAAAGAACTCCTAAACACAACAGCATAAATCTTTTACCTTTTAACATGCTGCCTTTCCATTAAAGGTAAAACTACAGATGTGTTACAAGAAGCACAAGTAGAAATCATCCCTTCCAGTGTCTGTAACCACTCGGATGCCTATGGAGGCCTGATCACCGAGAACATGATTTGTGCTGGCTCTAGAACTGGAGGCATCGATGCCTGTCAGGTAAGAATGAACATCGTGCCCCACCTGCTACTATGGCAACACCCAAGCCAGAGTCTCAGGGCATCATAATGACCAGCATTTGGAGCATAATTCATTAGAATTAGTGTTCTAAGCCAAGGCAGCAGCACCCAGCATCACCCATTTTCTCTTACTCAGCGTGCCGCTCTCCAGTGTTCCTGTTGTCCTTTACTGCCCAGTTAATCTAGCTGATGAAACAAAATCAAACAAAGTGGGTGCATTACTGACTTAATTCTGCCTTGTTCCCTGGGAGGGAATCTGTTACTGGTGTTTTATCTTGTTTCCAGGGTGACAGTGGTGGCCCCCTGGCCTGTTACCAGAGGGACACCAACCAGCACCACCTCATCGGCATCGCCAGCTACGGGCAGGGCTGCGGCCGGGCCCAGTTCCCTGGGATCTACGTCCGTATGTCCCAGTACAGAGGATGGATTGAATCTGAACTTCTGTTGAGAAACAAGGCTGGGAGTCCCGTGAGCATCTCACTTCCCATCCTTCTGACTGTGATTCCCACAGTCCTGGTGCAGAATTTTTAGGACAAACCCTTTGGGAAGAGCCAAGTCCTGCTTTGGAATAAATCTGAGAGACAAAAGGACACACACTTACTTGTTGGAAGTCATGTTTGCAGTTGTTTTATCTTGCCTGTTTTCTGCCTTTGATTTCCACAGTCGCAGCAGAGGAAACTATAACGGCCTTGACCCTAGTAGTGAAATCGAATATAGACACGTTACCGACTGAAAGCACTTTTCCCTGCCCAATTTTTGCCTTCCCAGCAATCGGAAGCTCAGGTACCACTCCATGACGCTGCCCGGGTTGTGTCGCCGGCAGAGACTCGCTCCCTCTGCTGGGTGACTACGAGCAGAGCACCGAGTCTGCAGTTCACACGGGCTCAGCTACTGGAAACTAAACAGGAAAAAAAAAAAACAACCCAAACCTGCAGAAAGATGAAAGGTGTTCTGCACTAATGATGTTTTGTGATGGCTAACATTTATGTACCGATAACTCAGTTCTCTGACTGCTGAGAGGACACATCTCTGGGTGCTGTTTTGCAGACTAAATATTTATTCTTGGCCACTGAGATACCAAACACTGGATGCACTTTGGCTCAGAACCACTGCAGTAGTGTTAATTAAAAAGAAATAAGGAACATCAGAATTGTATTTTGGCGACTTTTATTTACCAAGGTCAAAATTTGCAACCATCTAATTGTTTCAACAAATATTTACAATTCATATAAAGTATGTACTTTTGTTTGGAAATAACCAGCAGAACAGTATTAGGTGCTGTATCTCTTACTCTCAGGATATAGATTTTATTCTCTTACAATCTAGATTTTGAAGTAAATCCAAAATAAGTACTTCATGATAAGTGATTACTTAAAGAGCAAACTCCTGTTTAATATTTCCAGGATGAAAAATAAGCTGCTCTTTCCAAAACACTATTTTAAGAGGATAAAAACTGACTAGCATTAGGTCTGGCAGCACTACATCTGTTTCACTTGCTGAATACAGAAAGAATTGGCCACCATGGTTTTATAGTCTTAACACTTGATAGCTTTTTTATTATTGTTCTGTATTACAAAAGAAGGTGAAGGAACAACAGCACACGGTGAGGATCAAACCCCATCCAGAAGAGTTCCCAAATTAGTTTCAGTCCTGTAGGTCAAACCCTCTCAAACATGTGCTCACACACCTGATGGGAGACAGAGTGACAAGGTCCAGTTCTCGGAGGTGCTGAGCATGTTCCCAGGTGTTCATTCTTCCCAAAATTCCACTAACAGAGACAGGAGGCAGCAGCTCCTCTTTTGGAGCAGTTCCCTAACATAAGGACTTTCTCAGCCTTGCTCATTGGCTTTGATGACAACACAAGCACCCTCTTTGGATGTGAACACAACCCTGTGCTCCAGCCTGGCCTGAAGGAAACGTCTCCGGGATCGTGGCCAGAACAACCTTAGACTTAGAAACTTTAGAAAGGAAAAGAGATTTTTGCAGCCTACTAACAAGGGGATTGTGGAATGCAGTCTTCCTCATCCCATTTGCAAAGAGCTCTGCTTGCTAAGAAGTCCATTCATTCAAAAAAAAAAAGGAGTGAAATAAAACAGAGTGACTGACCATAGGGTGAGAGCAGGAGACATCCAGGGAGTGAGCACATCTCTGGAGGTCCCTCAGGGCTGCACTGGCACGTAGCACACGTGGAGCTCTAACACCTTTTACAGCACAGGCCACAGTGTGGTTCCCACTGATAGAACTGGAAGCAGGATTCAATCCTAACTATGGAAAATAGTGTCTTTATTATTCATGCAAGAAGCACTGCATACACATGGTTCTATTTCACAGAATCACAGAATGGTCAAGGTTGGATGGGACCTCTGGGGCCACCTCGTCCAACCCCCTGCTCAGGTGGGGTCACCCAGAACAGGCTGCCCAGGACCACGTCCAGGAGGCTTTGGAGTATCTCCAAGAAGGGAGATTCCACACCCAAGAGTCCTGATCATGTCAAACATTTAATTTTCACCTGAAACAAAATCATACAAACTAGAACCTCTGATAGCACTCAGACCTCACGTGCAGATATTACCAACTGTGGGGAATAAAAAGCCCTGATCTCTTTGCTTTGTTTTTGTTTTTCTTCCCAATACTCTTTAGAATCCATTATTTTTTTGCAAGTTGCCCACAGACATACAAAATTAATTCAAACATCTCCTACGCCAAAGAGGATCTCATTTGACTTTGTTTGTACTATCCATAAAAATATAGGCTTGAAAATCTGGTTCACAAAATATTTCATTTGTTTACTAAAATGAAATATATAAACTGTCAAAATACGTATATAAACTGTTTCAGAATTTGCAAAGATCACAATTCAGCTACAAAATATACCAACCATCTACCTGTTCTCAATAGAATTATTTTCTTACAAAGATACCATTTACTTTGCAAAATATCACCTACCTTACAAAATTAGCCCAGAAATTCTGCACTACTTCCAGCATACAAACCATATATTAGAACCTCATTAACCCTTTGGTATATATCTTCAGGGTTTTTTTTAATTTTATTTTCTTCTTCTATTTGGTTTAAGTGTTTCAAAGCACAGTAGAATCTCCAGACAATAAGCAACGCATGGTTAATTGTGTATATAATCAGCACACTGTTTCTTTTTCAATTATAAATGTTTATCGTGCCCAGTAACTAAGAACAAATGATTGTGAAATGATTCTTCAAGAAACTTTTGTTCACCTGTACCTGTTCTATGACACCATAATTTAATAGAATTGGATGTGTTGAATTATCTTCAAAAAACTCAACACCTCGTGTCCTGCACCTCAGACACTTCCAGGACTAAACCCTCTCACTGCTCTCTGCAGATCCCTTCCAAATTGGATAAACACAGCAAACATTGGAAAAAAAAAACAACCAACCAACCCCAGCTTTTAAAACTGTCAGCAGAGAAAGAATAAACATAATTTATACCTCTAGCAAAGTAGTAGCTTTTTTTATCATCTGCACCTGTAAAGAACAACTTACAGGCTGAAATAAAAATATTTACATACAAGTAACTGAAGGAAAAAGCAAGGATTGAAAAAGAGTAAGAAATCAAAACATATACTGGTTATAAATGTTACTAATAATGTCAGCTATGGCAAGGATTCTGTTTCATCTACATTGTAACTTTCACCAAATGTTGCCTCCTTTAGAAGAGGAATTTATAGACTTTTTCAACAAAATTCTCATCACCTGCCTTGTAAAACTTGACTGTCCTTGTACTGTAGATGCAATCTTGACTTTGTACAGTTTCCAGTTGTGCCAGCAGGAATTTGGGTGAGGTTTTCTTGTTTCCTTTTTGTACTTTGTCACCAACATGTTGTAAATAAAATCTATAGAGTCCTGATGTTGTGAAATCTAGGTAGAAAAGTTTCATTTTTGACCTTTCATCTAGTTTAAAAAAATTCAGTATAAAAAAAAAGAAAAAAGTTTCTCCTCTGCAATTTGCACAGTCCACAGAAGTTTTACTTCCTTTTCTTACACACTTTTATGACAGTAAAGATCTTTCAAAGTTTTTAGCTCTTCAATTAGAGTTTTGTTCTGGTTTTCCAGGACTGCAACTCGATTTTCCAGACATTTCACGTACTCTTTCTTCTTCCGGCGACATTCTCGAGCAGCTTCCCTGGAACAGACAAGCACAAGGAATTATTCTGGATCTGGGAAGTGTCTGTTTGACCAACGTTGTGACATGGGCCAACATGAGAGGAAAGAGCAGCCATGAACATGTTGCCCAGGGAAGCTGTGACTGCCCCATCCCTGGAAGTGTCCAAGGGCAGGTTGGATGGGGCTTGGAGCAACCTGGGCTGGTGGCAGGTGGCCCTGCCCATGCAGGGGGTTGGATCTAGATGAGCTTTAAGGTCCTTCCAACCCAAACCATTCCATGGTTCTATGAAAATTACACAAGGATCAGTGGAGAGCATGAAATTTAGCAGTATCTGGTAACACAGCCAATCTGCAGGGAAAACATCTCATGTTCTCTCCAAACTGCATGAGACAGAAAACGCAGCAGGGTTTGGTGGCAATTCCCACTGGTTTTAGTGGCTGGATGCAGCACACCAGCCTGGTGGCACCATCAGCTCACAAGACTCATCATCTGTCCCTTGAAGAGACAGTTCAGCAGGTGAAACTAACAGAGAGAGGGAGCCCAGGTGCACTCCCATACCTGTTCTTCATCAGCCTGATTTCCCGTTTCAGCTGTGGATCATCGGTCTTACTGGTCTGCGACGTCAGAGTGACAGGAGATGTCATCACCACGGTCTGAGGGAGGGAGGTGGTGGTTGGGGTGGTGCGGATCTGGTAGGTCTGCATGTCCCCTGAGGCAGCTGTTGTGACAACAGCACAAGACACCAAAACGTGGTGGCATTAGAAGGTTAAGCTCGCGTTAACGACGCGCCCCCAAAGAAGGGCAACGAAGCTGATGAAGGGTTTGGAGCAGCTGAGGGAGCTGGGGATGTTCAGCCTGGAGAAAAGGAGGCTGAGGGGTGACCTCCTCACTCTCTACAACTGCCTGAAGGGAGGTTGTAAAGAGGTGGGGACTGGGCTATTCAATGAAGTTGCAAGTGACAGGACAAGAGGTGATGGCCTCAAGTTGTGCCAGGGGGGTTTTAGATTGGATGTTGGGAAGAATTTCTTCACTGAGAGGGTTGTCAGGCATTGGAACAGGCTGCCCAGGGCAGTGGTGGAGTCACCACCTCTGGAAGGGTTTAACACATGGTATGCAGGGATGTAGTTAAGGACTTGTCAGTGTCAAGTTGATAGTTGGACTCAGTGATCTTAAGGTCTTTTCCAACCAAAGCAATTCTGTGGGTATCTGGCCCCTGGGGGAGCAGTACTCACTCTGCACTACCACCTGGTTGCTGGGCACCAGGATCTGCTGACCGTCCGATGTCTGCGCGTACTGCAGGATGGTGGTCCCGGGCTGGGAACCCCCCGTGTTGGTCATGGTGAGTGTCTGCAGCCCCTGCACCCCCTCTGCCCCCGGGCTGGCCAGCTGCAACCCGTTGGCAGCAATGGCAACTTGAAGGAAAAGAAACATACATGAGATCATTTGTAGCTGCACCTGATAACACACAGATAAAGGAACATCTGCAGCTGCACATCTGCTCCCAGTGCTGGGAAATCCTGCCGGGCTGAAAGGGTTTTATCTTCCACCACCTTCAGTGTCAGATCTTGCTGCTGGGCTGTGGTGGGTGTGAGTGGTGAGAGAGGACAGTGCAGGGGTGGCCTCTGCAAGGAGGGGAGACACCAGCTCTGGCCACAGCTCTGTGGAAACAGACTTAAGGGGCAAAAACCCAGATGGGCAAAGGTGTGAGGGTGGGAAGTGAGAAACAGCAGCACCAACACCCTGCTCAGAGAGCAAGGATGGGGAGAGGTGCTCCAGGTGCCAGAGCAGGTGGCTTTTTGGTTCACAAGCACAATGAACACCAGGTGATAAAATCAAAGGCACAAATCCTTTGTTTTGCTGCCTCCCTGATACCCCAGGAACACCTTTTGCTGTGGCCCTGTGACATATACAGTGGTATCTTCACTGATCTTACATTCTAGACTAAATCTAACACTAGAAGGTTGCTACATATTTCATATCAACATCCCCTGAGTGTCTGGAAAAGTTAATGAATTTATCTGGAGTCCTTAGATCCCAGTCTATTCCCACATAATAGCAGAGCTAACTTTACTGGCTGTTAGAGAAACAGCCAAAGCTTTTGAGCTTCATCTTAGTCAAGTATGTATCAAAAACTGTATTTTTAGACAAGCTGAACGTCCTGTTAGGCAGATATTTTGTATCACATACTGTACTGTCCAGTGCTGGTCTGGTAGATGGGCGTGGGGACGGACATAGAGGTGACAGTGGAGACCCCAGGACTCTCCTCATCTCCTTTTCTATCCCGTGTATCTTCAGAAGAAAGATCTTTCAGAATTTTTCTATTAAAAAAGAAAGAGTTTATCAGCTCTACCAGCAAGCAAAACCTACCAATTACTGCACCAACAGTTAGAAGGCACTACCCCTGTTGTGTATGACAAGAATGAACACTGAAGTTTTGAACAAAGAGCTTTTGGAATGAACACTTTTGGGACCCACCGGTACGACGGGCGCCGGGCTAAGATGCCTCGAGCTTTCTGTGAGGAGCCAATGCTGTCTGAGGAGTCCTGGGAATCTTCACTCTCAGACAGGGATACCTGAGGAACACATTCCATGTGGTTATCCAGTACACTTCCAAAGAAACACCCAGAAGAGATTAGACATGATACATTTATTATATTATTCGTTACACATTTAATTGGACATGAGCTAAAGCTGCATGAAAATGGCACAAATGCAGCTAATTACAAAGAGAAAGTTAAACTGGTGGATTTCCAGTTTCAGTCCTGTCTGTTTCTAGCAATTATCAGACTGTTACATGAGAAAGGTCATAGTGAAAGAGACCCCTGCCAAAAAAAGAAAGCTCGAGAGATTCTCCCAAACTATTTATCACAAGTCAACCACCCAAAGCTGCTGTTCTGGCTGGATTAAACTGCAGGATTAATCAATGCAGTTGTGTGAAACAGCAGTGTGAAGAAATACAAATGGTTTCTTATTTTCATTCAAATCATACAAGCTTAGCTATCTGAGAGCTGGTGTGGTCTGGAAAGGTGAGCCACACCCTCAGGGTATTTGTCTAAGGAGCTGGGAGGAAAGGAAACAGGAACACCACTTATGTACAGAGACAAACACAAAATACTTGAAATCTTGTACCTAGAAAGAAGATCAGTGTCTTTTGTTGGTTGGAATATCAGAGTCAAATGAAAATACTCTTGAGGGCAGCAGCATATCAGGGAGTAAATATGCAAAGTATTATCTGTAACTTTCTCTCTGTTTCACTGTGTCCTCATCCAGTTGGCAAGGGTTACTTTTTTTTCTCTGATGCTCCTTATTAAACCCAAGCTAACAGAACATTTATTTGTACTTATCTGTGTGCCAGCAACAAAAAGTCAGGAAGAATGCAACATGCAGCTCTGGGAAAAGCATTTCTCACTGAACTGCTGCTACAGAGACAAAGAGAGCAACCTACTATCAACACTGGGGGAAAAAAAAAAGCTGCTCATGAATTACCTTTTTTTCCCTCCTTTAAGCAACAAGGCCACAATGTTCATAAATTACAGGGAAAAAAAAGGAAAGAATTCAGTCAGTGGGGACCCTGCAACTAGAGCATGGGGATGGGAAAGGCATTAGTGCAGGCTCAAGTCAGGACAACCTGCTAAAACAGATGCTTTCCTGTCTTCAGCAAAGAGAAATGTCTTTTCCAGGATCTGATGTTACAGGAACAATGACAGCTGAAAATGCACTACAGGATTACTTTTCATGGTTTATCAATTTAACATTGTATGAATAGATAAGGGCAGTGCAAAGGGTTGGTGACAAATTAATGCTTCTTAGCACAGTTCTGCCAGGGTAACTCCAGTGCCCAGAGGGCAGCCAAGAACTAAATGAAGTAGTTACAGACTCGAGTGCAGACTCCCCACAGCGCCTCTCTGGAGAGGCTTGCACAAAAATCACATGGCAAATGAGTAAGAGACACAAGCAGAGTCCTGAGGTACCACAGAAAGGGAGTTGCAGCCTGCACGAGGTGAGCAAGGAACAGCTCATCCACCACGCTCAGGTCTGCCCCTTCCAACACACATTCCTCCTCCTTGGGTTACTCTGTGCTCTCTCCTTATTTGGGTATTAAAACACTCTGGTTACTTGTCTGTTAAGGGCACTAACTGAAGAGTTCTGGGTTTGGTTTTTTGAGAATGGGAGGCAATGTCAAATAGTTTAAAACTCCAAAGCACTGCAGGTAATTTCAACATGAAGTATCCCTCAAATGCTGTGGGAGTCTCAGGGCCAGGGAGGCTGCACTGGGGCAGAGTTGGCTGAGTCAAACAAGCCTCTACAAGCCCTTTCATGTGCAACAGAACAGGATTGGTGGTTGGTTCACAGACATTCTGTAGTTACCTGCACTGTTGGCACCTGGGGTGAGTGGATTACAGAAGAGGACTGAGCTGTCTGAATGACCCCCTGGACCTGGACTTGTTCTCCAGGAAGCTGAACAACTGTCAGGGGAGCAGGACCTCTTAGAGACATCTACAACAAACCAAAGAATGAGTAACAGGCGCTTTTGTTCTGCAGTATCCAGAAAGTGTACATATTAAGTAGGAAAACTAGTGGAGAACATGCATCAGCTGAAGCTTCTTTTGTCTTAATTAAGTCACAGCAGGTATCCTTTCAAGATACAACTTTTTGATACATATCTGCCTACGAAAAAGGCTGAAACAGCTACTGATTTGCCTCAGTTTAGGGGGGAAATCAAGTATGTAGCAATATGTGCAAAAGATTAAACTGCTGCAAGGTAAACCCATGCAGGTCTTAAGGAACCACAAGGAAGCAGAATCCAGAATCCCAGCACTGAAAGGCAGGGAGCACAACTGCCTTCCTGGAACTCCATCCATGAGCACAGACACAGCCCACGTGTGGCAGTTTGCTTCTTAAAGTTTTGATTCCATTTTAAGTGTGTCTCAGATAAGCAGAAAGAAAAGTGCCTAATAAGTAGCCTTGATTCTCACTGCAGTTAATAGGAGTTTAGAGCCCTAGAACCTAAATCAGGGCGAAATGAGCAACAAGACTGAGGGCTCAAGACAGCTCAGACTAACAATACTGAAGCAATGCAGGAGGTAGCAGGGATCATGTACATATTTGGTGTTCTTGTTTGATTTTTATTTTTCAGCAACCAGCATGAGGCTTTGGTTCAAAACTTCACAGAGAAGGAATCCCAGGAGTTAAGTACAGCAAAATCTACTTAGAAAGTTCAAGGCACAAGGGCTGTAGCTGAAGGAAACAAGGGGTGAAAGCTCTGGGCAAGGAGGAAGAACAAAGAGCAGGGTTTTTTTCCAAATAAAAATTACAGCATCTATTCTTTCATGTTTCAAAACTATCATTTTAAATACATGTTGTAGCAGAGATCAAGGTTTACTTGGTAAAATGTAATGGCTGATGCTACCCTGACCTAAACCACTTTTTCCATTCTAGCAGATTTCTGGTTTTTCTGGTGTTAAACTTTTGCAGTTTAAAACTGACTAAAGGAGGGCAGGTGGATGGGAAAGGAAACAACCAGTTTCCTCACCAAATTTATTCAGTACTTTTCTTAATCTGAAATATATGAAAAGATGAAGGGATCATTAACACTCATCCAGCTAACTTCCCATTTCATACGACTACATATAGTACACTGGAATATGAAGTTATACTGGCAACTTGATATTAAAACAGATGAGAAAAACAGCCTGTAAGCAAACAGCAGGGTGCTTGCTGAGACTCCAGCCTGGCTTTGCCTCATGCAGTTCTCTCAATTTTGCATTAAAATCTAAATTGCCTCCAGAGGGTAAAGAGTGGATGAGCTGCAAAACTTTGCTGCTTTCCAGACTGGGCCTGTGGCTGCAGGAGCAGGTTTACCTGGAGAGAAATACCCTTCCAGATGCAGAAAGCAGGAGGAATTCAGGATAAAGCTTTGAAAGGAATGTTACCTTGTAGTATCTATGTCAAATTTCCAACTTCCTATGATTTATTACATTAAATACACTCACGTTGGGCTAAAAATCCAATCGTTTCCATGGTGCTGAGCACCCAGAACTGCCATTACTACAAGAGCAGCTGGACATGCTTTTTTTTTTTCTGAAAAACAAGGATGCAAATTAGGCTCTCAGTTCATCCCTGAGCATCTCCTGGGTGTCAGATGGGTGAGGATTTCACAGGATGTACAAGCTCACCAAGATGCTGAGCTGCACTTCTGCACAGTACGAGCATGAAAATGAATTCTGGGTTTTTGGATACAGAATTTATTAACCTTGTGTCACCCACCAACAAACCAGTTGATTTTTCTCAACCTTTTTTCTTCTCTGTGGGTTTCTAAAAACTCCAGAATTAATATGAGTTTGTAGTACACAAGAAATGGCTCTGAACTACCTCCCGTGTTGGCTGAGGTTTGGGCCAGGCTTTACCTGTTGGGCAATATGAGAGAGCTGAGCTGCCTGTAGGGTTGTACCTTGTACAGCTGCAGGCTGGGGAGGTGTCACGGAGCTGTTGCTGCTGCCCTTGTGCAGCTCTTCCATCATCAACTGCAAGGAAAGAACCAGGCACATTCAGTCAGTGATTACCTGAACAGCAGGGGTCCAGCTTCCCCTGAAACTGTGGAGAACCTCAGTGCATGAGGCTTTCAACCTGATTGGGGCATCTTTCATTTCTTTAATTAGCTCTTTGGTGTCACTTGCAACCAGGGTGCAGCATTTTTGTCACTTCCCTTTGATACCCTCAGCATCGTTGTGTCTTCTCAGGGGACAGACCCACCCCCTGCTGAAGTTTATTCTCAAATCTATTGACTGAATCTCCTGGATTTTCATGAAAACAAATGAACTCACCAGATCTAGGAAGAAAACCAGATGAAGGATTTATACTAAAGAATATCTTGCTCTAAGGAAAATAATTCTCTGAAATATTTTACTCAAGCTCCCAGCCAAACTATTTTAAAACATCTGAAGGTGTAGAAAACCAAAACAGTGTCAAAATCCAAGCACAGAGAACAGAGTTTTGAATTTTAAGCCCTGCAAAAGTTCCTCTGTCTCCATACAATGCAGTCAGTAACACTTCTCTCATTACTAGGATTTTATATTTAACGGTTTAACATGTCTTGCCAGCATCTTCCCTCCAGTATTGGGGGATTTAGTGATGTAAAAATGCATGCTTTTAGGTGGGGTGAGTGGGTGGACCAGCCTAGAGCACTAAAAGATGATCAGTGAGTGTTAAACATTTTGTCACAGAAGGTTTGAAACTGTTGAAAGGACAGTTGCTATGAGACTGGAAATTACATTTCTTTCTGTGGAAATGTGAGTCATTGATTTTTCCCTACTGAGATAAACCACAGCTCTTGCAGCCTGACATCTACTTAGAGGGTAAAAAGTCAGTGTAGACCAGGAGCAGGACCTTGCTCTTGCAATCCTTGCTCATCCTTGCTGCAGAACTCCTCAGAGAAGTTACTGAACCAGGACTTGGAGGGGAGAAAAGTGATGGTTTGGGGATAGATGAAACAAGGAACAAACGTTATCTAACAGAGGACAGAGCTTCCCAACTTCCTTCTGTCCACAACATAAACCAATTAATCCCTAGTTTAAACTGAAGCAGCTTTGGCTGTGATGATCAGGGAAGGAGCCACGATCTTCCCATCTTCAGGAGAGGAGACTCCTGAGGGCACCTGCTCAGCTCCAGGCTGCCCAGGGAAACCCTCACATTGCCTTTTTCTCCAGCTGCTCCTGCTGCAGAACTGCCCGGGAGGCAGGAAAACTCCTTTGGCTTTTTTTCTTTTTTTTTGTTAAGGAATGACAACTGAGAACTAAAATAATTTAACCCTCTTGAAGCTATTAAAAAAAAAAAAATCAACAGCAGAATTAACGAGGAGCACGTACAAGGGATGCAACTTCACAAACCCTCTAATGTAGTTTTAGCTTTTTATAAAAGAAAACCTACATTTTGTGCCTCTGCAAAGGCAGACAGACCAAGTGTCCCAGGTAAACAGGGCACTGTCAAACTGAAATCCAGACAGCAGCAAAAATTAAAATAAATTTCCAGTGCTGCAGAAATACCCAATTCATTTCTGTAGTGCTAAACCACATTCTCTCTCTCCTCCTCCCTCTTTTACTGTTTCTCTCTGTGTTGTTGTCCCATGAAAGACTCACAACAGCAGCAAAGTGGCTGCAAGAAACAATGAAACCGATAGAGAGAAAACCACCAAAACAAACAGACTGGGGAGAAAGCACAAGGGTTTTTTTCTGATCTTTCTCTTGCAGGTGTGAAGTGCTACTTAAGAGGAATAAAAGACTAAGTATTTCCCATAATAAGGATGATTTTTCAAGTTGATTTCATTTCTGCTTACTCTACAATATTTAACTCAACATTAATCCACCATCTATGAATCTATGTAAAAGAATATTGATTAAAAACAAAGATTTAGCAAGTGATTTTAATGTTTTACATCCTTCCCTGGAGACAGGGGGTGGAACAGGCTCCCTGGCCTTGCGTGACTGTCTCACAAGAAGCTTCTCATCCCTCTGTTGTGCTGAACCAACTCAGCTGGAAAAACACAACTATTCCATTGGAATGGCCTTCTGTGAACACCTGAACTGCCACCTCTCAGCTCTCAGAAATACAGTTCCAAGGAAAAACCTGGACCTGTGCAAAGAACTATCAAAGACAGAAAATACCTGGGGGTTTCAGCTTGTTCCAGTTAAAGCTACTTCCAGCAACCTTAAAATACATTTGGCTGAAACCAGCTGCAGAGTTTGGGGTGAAGGAAGAGTTTTACATGTCAGTGCTGACAGGAGGGAATCCATAAAAGCAACCCCTTGATGGTTTATTAGCCTGACAATAATTACTGCCCCAATCTGTATGAAATCCGTGTTTTTATGGTCAGATGGGCAAGGACGATGCTTTTCAGAACAAAAACAATGTCCCCACGCAGCCACATCTCAGAAGCAGCTTAACTGGAATGAAAGGGTCCTGCAGTAGCAGCATTCTGGAGTTCTGAAGGGCTTGAAAACTCCTGAGAATTGACTCTCTCCAGCCAAAGAAAGTCATCTCACTTGAAATGTGAGTTTAAGTCCCCAACATCTTCCTCTCAAACAGAAAGAGGAACGTGACGTTTCACTGGGGTGTAACTTTTCATCCCCAGGTTCAGACACTCCCTCCTAACACCATGTTCCTTTCTTTGAACCCCCATCCAAGAACCACCAAATAAACCCTAAGTGGCTGAACACCAGTGAGAAAAGAACAACCAAGTCAACAAGAAAACCCCATTCCTGAGACTTTTACTAATCCTGATGAAAAATATCCTAAACCACTAAAAATACCCCACGCTGCACCTGAGCAGCACCCATCCTCACCAGACTTTACTCTGAATCACTCTTGACTTCAGTTATTACCAGCTCACCAACACTCCTGGCCTCACTGCTTTGTTTCTGCCTACAAATGACCTGAGAAACTCCTTGTCTCGAGCTAAATGCTCATAAAATGACTAAAATCATGGATTTCCAGCCTCAGATGAAACTGCAAAGCCTCATCAGGAGGCAAAGAACACAATAATGGAATATAAAAGGCAAAGAGCAGTGAGCTGCAGGGAGAAAGCAAGTTCTGTTTTGCCCTTTTCCATCCAGCAGAGAAAGACTTGGATGATATTTCAGGAGTGAAATTTTTTTAAGAGTTTATAAAAGTCAGAAATCACAGAGCACTGGACACGAAATGTTATTCTCACATATTAAGTGATGGGAGTCAAATACTGATGAGCTACAGAAAGTAAAACATCTGCTGAAATTACAGACAAGAGGTCTCGTGGAAGTCTGCACTCTTTGACATCCCAGAGTAAGCTGTTAAAGCTCCAGGAGTTAAAACACCCTTTACTTAATTTTGCACTTAAGACACTTAGGGAAAGTTTTTTTTTTTTCAGAAGACTGACAGAAACTCCAGTTTTTTCCAGGAATCAGTGGAAGGCAAAGGACAACACTTCCTGCTCATGCCAAGAAACAAGTGAGGAGGCCTGAGTCAATGTGCCCAGTTAGGGTTTTGGATCCCACTCTACAAACACACACAGGGATACTCCTTAAAACTCCAGGGGCACTTTCCATCTGTCTTTTCTTCCACCCTCCCCCCCACGCCCCTGCTATCTATGGTGAAACGAAACTCAGTGAGCAATCCCATGACAAGTCGCCTCAGAAATAAAAGCCTGCAGTCTTAAAAAGGTTTGCAGCCTTATTGACAGCAGGGATCTCGATCTTTGGGGGGGGGGAGGGGGGGGGAAATATCTGTGAGATCATTGCCAAACAATGCACACCCCGCCGCCTTGAATCACCCCGGCAGACCCGGCTCACGAAGCCGGTACTCAAGTCAAAATTACTGGGGGAGAAAAAAAAAGGTCACCGCTCAATCTCAAGGGTCTCTAGAGAGAGATCACGGCTGCCCTGTTAGCGAGGACTGGGTCAAACCGGGATGAAACCTCTCCCCGAGCAGCCCGATGGGGCCCTCGCTTTATCCTCAGCTCCCGCAGCACCGACCCTGCCCCGGGGGTCGGGGGAACCAGAGCCCGGGGGGGGAACCAGAGCCCGGGGGGGGAACCAGAGCCCGGGGGGGGAACAAGACCCCGGGGGGGAACCAGTCCCTGGGGCTCGGGGGGAACCAGAGCCCGGGGGGGAAACAAGGCCCCGGGGGGGAAACAAGACCCCGGGGCTCGGGGGGAACCAGCCCCCAGACCCCGGGGTGGGGGGCAGGGCCCGGGGCTCGAGGGGTGGCAGGGCCCGGGGCTCGGGGGGGGCAGGGCCCGGCAGCAGCCGCTCCCGAGGCCGCACTCCGGGCCGGGAACACCCCGCGGTTCCTCCGCAGCGGGAACCCCCGGGCAGGGGGCGAGCAGGGCGGGCCCCGGCTGAAGGGAACCGTGGCGGGGCTCGGCCGTTCCCCCCAGCCCGCGGGGGAAGGCGCCGAGGGGAGCGGCGCGGCCTGGCCGGGCCTGCCCGGGGCCGGCGGGGGCGGGGGGGGAAGGGGCGGGCGGGCCGCGGAGGAGGAGGGGGCGGCCTCCCCTGCCCGCCCGCGCTCCGGAGGCGCCCGCTCTTACCTCAGAGGCCCGGCAGGCCCCGCCGGTGGCCGCGCCCGGGGAGAGTCGCCGCCGCCTCCGTGTCCGCCTCAGGAGAGCGGCGGCATCGCCGGGACGGCGGGAGCGCGCGGGAGGCCGGGGGCGGGCGGGCCGCGACCATAGAGTCACCGCGGAGGCCTCGCCTAGAGAGCCCCACCATCGAGTTCCCGCAGCATAGAGCCAGCGGAGGAAGGAGGCGGCTAGAGCGTCCCCTCTGACCCCGCCCCCACCCGCGGGTACCATCGAGTGCAGGAGATAGAGCGGCGCTGCCGGGCCTGCGCGGGAGGCCGCTCCCGGCTGACCAGGCCGCGGCCCGCTCCCCTCAGAGGAAAACACAATTATTTCCCTTTATCCTCAACCCGGACACGGCCACGCGTAAGAGGAGGCCCCAAGCAGTAGCCAAAGGGCAGCGGGGGCGGGGGGTTCTCCCTGCTCAGGCCCCGTTCTGGCTTGCTCAGCGCACGAGGGGTGTCCTGCCATCTCGGGCTGTTTTTCTTTTAAATCTGTAACTGAAAAGGAATTCCAGGCATCGCCCAGTGACTGCTTTAGACTAAACAAAGGTCAAACGTGTGGAGAAGTGGAGGGGGGGGGAGGATTTTGGCTCTAGTTTCTCACAGGACGGGACTGATTGGGTTTTTTTCCTCTTATTAAAAGTGAAAGGAGCTACAAAGCATCATCATCCTCCAGGCTTCTCTTCCTGAGGCTTATGCAGAGTTTCACCGACTGATTTATGATCAAGCTCACACTGTATGAAGTTAAGATACCAGAGAACGTGCTCAGGCTGGAGCTGGGATCAGGAGAACAATCTTGGAACATCTGGGAAATCTGATCATTCCATTAGAAATGTGTTCATAGAAGAATTTCTTGGCTATTTCAATTCACCTGATTAATGTAACTATTAGAAGCAAGGGTTGTTTGTTGGGGTTTTTTTGCTTGTGTGGTGGTTGGGGTTTGTTTTTTTTAGAGAAATTTAAAGGGAAAGATTTTCCCAATATTAAATAATTTGAAAAGACAGGAAAGATTTATTGAAAATGTAACCACAGTAAAACTGCTGCTCATCATTTGTAGGAAATAATGTGTCTAATCTTACCTCAAAACACACAACCCAGTAGCAGGTACAGGCACAGCAGGTCACTACTGTTAGATTGTAACATTAATTACAGCCTCACTGGTGCTAAACTACATCCTGACATTTATAAATTCTTCAGAGAAGTCATTCAAACTCCCTGGTGAGTCTTGGAGAGCAGGGATTACCCAGGGTTTAATCCCAGGTGCCACCACAGCTCCTGTTTCCAAAGCCTCATCCAGGTGCTCCCAGAGCCCCCCACTCCCACTCACTGAGGTGCCAGAGTCTGCAGCTGGAATTCCAGTTCAAAATTCAATCCACCAGTCTGGAATCCTGAGGAAAAAAACTGCATCAAGAATACTGAATTCTCCCTTCCAGCAGGATAAATGCTAACCCAGTGTCTGCTTCCTGGGAAGCAAAAACAATCCCTTGGAGAACCCAGAAGGTGAAGGACGAAGCCAAGAACCAGGCATCAATATTTATTATTAACACAAGACAAAGGAAACACAATCAATGCGTTAATGGAACACTGTCCAGCCAGGTGTTAACTTTAAAAATGGATTCTCTAATCTAATTTTAAATAAATAAAAACTTTATACATAATTACATAACGCTGGAGTCTGGGTTGGACAATGGGAAAGAGGTTGACAGAAACTAAAGGGGAAAAAAAACAACATTGCATTGAGGGCTGAAATTCACCTCGTTTTTACAACCTTCTCTTGAGGACAGTTAGTGTGACACATCTGAATTACACTTTATTTAAATCAGAAATGCAGTGCAATATTTTAACAAACCAGGACTTGAATTAACCTGCAGCCACCTACTCTGCTCAGGGAACAAGTCACCAACAGCAAGACCTAACCAAATGTTTTAGTTCAAAGCCTTAAAGAATTCCTAAAGTTGTGAAGTTGCAGCTGTTGGGCTGGGGATCTGATGGGACAGCAGCAGGAAACCATTGAATTTCTGCCACTGGAGAAGCTGCAAAGTCAAAATGGGGCACGTGGGGAGACTCTGCTGCCCAGGACCCAGCACTGGATTCAGGGGAAAAGGATCCAGCCCTGAACCTGCAACATCAGTGGCCCTGCCTGTTCTCTGGAGTGTCCAGGTTGTTCTTGGATGGAAGGAAACCAAGCAAAGAGCAACAGCCACGTCTTCTGACAGCCCCCCCTGCCACCACCAGGGCATCACAGCTCAGCCTGGAAGGACACACTGAGCCCAACCTCCAAGAGGCAAAGAAAAACACGTAGCACTTAGTGCTGTACAGTTAGTGACCTCACAGGGGTGTTGTGAGGATGAGATCATGTCCTCATCTACAGAGGAAGAAACTGAAGGGGTGAAGTGACCTGTGGAAGGCCTGGTGGCATCTCAGCAGAGATGGAGTTGGAAATGGGGGGGTTCCCAGATTCCCAGCTCCCTGCTTCCCCCTCTCCAGCACTTTTCACTCTGCCCAACATGGGGAAAAGCTCTGGAGAACATCAGACCAGCTGCTGCTGCCACCAGGAGCAGAGGGGGCTCCCATTCTATGGGCAGGGTTGTAGACCTACAGTTCTCCAACACAAGAGAGATGGAGCAGGTGGGAGTAAAGAACCAGAGCACACAGTAAACCTGCAGGATGAAAACCCCAAACCCTAAGAAGCTATTGGTACCAACTGAAAAACAAGGAAAACAAACCAAAAGAATCCAGGATGCCACCCAAAGGTGCCACTTCAGAAAGCCCATCTGCCACAGACTGGGGATCTCTGATCCAATCAACACCTGCTTTTTTTATTTCTCAGAAATTCCAAGTGAAAATAAAAGGCAATCCTAGAATTGTACTCAAAATCCCCTTCAAATAAGGTCTTTGTGGAAGTTACTCATCTAAAGCTTTGAGTATGAAACAGATTGAGAGCATCAGAAGGGTTTTCTGAAATGGGCAACAAGGAAGGAAGGCTCTGCAGGGCACTTGGCTGTGCAAGAAAACCTCCAAGATAGGGATGCAGAATGTGGAGTGACAAGACTTTGCCAGCTGAAAAGGGAGAAGCAGCACTTCTGGGCACTTGGACACCCTAAGGAAGTGGCAGGGTCTTGGTGTGGGCTTCATCCTGGCCAGACCAGCTCTGGCAGGCACAGTGACCCTTCTCACTCCCTGGCCAGTGTGTTAGAACTGAATTCATTCAAGATTCCCTGCACGAGGCTTTTGGGGGGGCACATCCTCAGCAGCCAGCCAGGCCCCCCCCAAGTGCTACAGACCCACCCCTCACACCCCAGCAGCACCAACACCAGGAGCCTGTGGTGCTGCTGCTGCAGGGGATACAGGGGCTGCTCCAAAACCTGCACCTGGGAACTCAAGCATTTGGAAAGAAATTCACCTCTAGACTTAATCATCACAACTTCCAGCTTCTACACCTATTCTCCCCCCCCCAATATTTTTAAAAAATATCATCTGGAACTTCTCTGAATCTTGCTACTTTTGTCTTCAAGTGAAGAACTAACAAAATGCACCAGGGTTTGTTTCTTCTTCAAGGACACAGCTGGGCTTTGCTGACAGACACACTGGGCTCTGCTCCAACAACTGCCACAGGATCTTCAGAGTTCAGACTAGAAACCTTTCCAAAACTGCCTAAAACTTTCAATGAGGTAACCTGAACATTTTAACAGGAAGTTTCTTTACACTCTGTGCCACCTTTGACTCAAAAAGCCCTGTGGCAGCATCTGCTCTCAGCTCTCATGGCTTCCAAAATCATGTCTTTCTTAACACTCAGAGGTATTTAATTGCTCTCAACAGATGATTAGGTGCAAGAAAGGTAATTCTGAGTCAAAACAAACACCCTCTCTCCCTCAGCCCAGTGTGCAATTGCTTCCTATCAGCAAGAGCTCCTACCTGCTGCTCTTAAGGCTTCTGCTCCTTTCTATTTACACGAAGCTGACACAGGATTTGGAAAGCTGGGAGATTAATTGTCACAGTTATTTAACGATGTGTTTCCCAGAACTGCTCTGTCTGGGTTTTCTGTCTCCTCCTGCCAAAAAATAAAATAAAATAAAATAAAATAAAATAAAATAAAATAAATGCATCCAACTTCAACCCCAGAATTACCTCCTTCTTTCTAGTGAATGTGTTGAGGAAACCTGGGTTGTTGCCTCCCAGTTGACCCTGAAGCCTTTATTTACAGTATTTCTTGCTCTACCAAAGGGGAACTGAAGGGATTAGTGACTGAACTGCACAAACTGTGACTTGACCTGTGTGTCAACCTGAGGGATCTTCTGTTTCCTCAAACAGGAGGTGTCCCAGAGGGTGGGGGCAGAGACTGCCCCTCAGGGGCAGCATTTCAGCTGAGCATGTTGGACCTGCCCTCCTACCAAACTCCACGTCAACTGCTTGAACTCAGCCTCTCTCAGAAGGATGTGCCTTCAAATCCCAGGTTCCCACAGGCTGTGACACACTTCTGGCCAGCCAGGGAAGACTGCAAACTGGAGCAAGGGAACTGGTGGAAGATGTCTGCACCTCCCCTCCACTGCCTGACCAATGTCATTATGCTCAGGACCACAAAAGTTACTCATCCTTAAAAACTTCTGCCTTCAGCTGTCATCATTATCCAAGTTAATTTTCTATCTAAGTGAATTATGTATAATCATATTTACATATTTAAAATATAGGCAAAATTCTTTTTAAATTCAAGAAATATCTATATGAATAAGTAGCTCTTAGATTCCCTAAGTTATTGATTTGGTCATGGCACAATTTTAAATAAGTTGTGTGATTCCATGGGATGAAGAGCTCCAGTACAGATGCCAAGCACGTTATATAGCAGGGAACTGAAGAACTCTTGATGACCCTTTTCTTAATAGTTTATTATCTTAACTAAATAAACCCTCCCCCCTTATAGAATCCTAAAACAGTATTAGATAAAAATACAAATATGTACAACAGCTGAAAAAAAGTAACACTACTGTAAAGGCCTTAGGAATTTTGTAGCTCACACACTTGCCAAACTTTGCATTTTCTATAAAGCTAATATTTCAGTAAACTGTTACAACTGTTTTCCATTGCCTGCCACGTCTCCTCTTGTCCCTTGGGAGTTACTGAGTGTGACCTGAACACCACGGGATGAGATGAAGGGAGTGATGGCAGCAATCTCAAACCTTGTCTCAAGTATTAGTCATTTTCACCAGCTTCACTTCTACAGCCACCCTGGGTCAGGTAGTGGTCCCACCAAGTTTCTCAGCACCTTTTTCCCCCCTCTGTTACATGTTATAGGCCACATAGATGGGGTCTAACTGATCAGCTAGGAAACTGTCCCGGAGATGCATTCGTTGCTTCTCTCCTCTGGAATTGATGGGAATGACTCCAGGATCCACCACCACCACCACCCCCACGATCAGGTAATGTTCTTCCAGGACCACGTTTGTAACTAGAGGAACCAAATCCAGGGCTTCCTGTTCACAGCCACACAGCTCCACCACCACCACGAGCAAGTTGGTCCACGTGAACACAGCACTAGAAGTTAAAGGTGAAACAAACAAACAAACAATCAGGAAATCCAGTTATTTTTTCACAAAGATCCAAAGTTTACAATTCTTTATCCTTAGAAATTCACCACCTGCTTTGGGGCTGCATCTCCAAGTGACCTAACTCCAAGTCCTGATGCGTCAAAGCTCAGTTCAAAACCCTCCCAGCACTACCTCGTGTGAGAGAGGGACCAAATGCTGCTTTCACTGACTCAGAAATGGTTCTTTACACCACAGAGCAGGAAACCATCATTTCTATTTTGATTTAAGGCTCATGAGAAAACACTGAGTCAGTCAGCCCAGTGTGACTGATCTACAGATGGGAAACGAGGTGTGTGACTCGCTGATGGCAACACACAGCGTGTCTGGATTTGCCTTGTGGGTTTTGGTCTAATTCAATCCTGCACCTTTGCATGAGCAAGAGGTTTCTTTACACTGGCTCCATCCTAGGTGAGGGGGAGTTTCTGCAGCTGTGTTACCATTCAGCAATGCTCCTGTGTGTTCTGGAGACTGAAGTCTCGATGTCGATGGGGTGGTAGCGCAGGCCCCTCAGCTCCAGGGTCTCATCCAGGGCTCCAACAACATACAGGGCATCGTGGCGCTCTGGGGAGGACAGATGGGAAGTGAGGTGCAGGCAGAACAGAAAACCAGAGAGTCATTAAGGTTGGACCTCTAAGATCATCAAGTCCAACTGTCAACCCAGCCCCACCACGACCATTAACCATATCCTGAAGGGCCCTGTCTACATGGTTTTTGAACCCCTCCAGGGATGGTGACTCCACCACTGCCCTGGGCAGCCTGTTCCAAAGCCTGACCACTCTTTTAGTAAAGAAATTGTTCCCAATATCCACTCTGAACCTTTCCTGGCACAACTTGAGGCCACTTCCCCTCATCCTATCACCAGTTATGTGGGAGAAGAGACCAACCCCCACCTCAGTCCCACCTCCTTTCAGCTGTAGAGCAACACCCAACTACATGGCAGACAATACATGAAATTTTAGATAAAACAAGAGTTTTCTCTTGCATCCAGACACGTGGATCAGGGCTTAAAAAACTGCTGGATGGTGTGAAAGAAAGCTCTTCATGTAGGAGGCAACTGGTGCCCACCTCCGCTGGCGGCCGTGAGCTCCGTCCGACGGACAAAGCCCAGGTACCCAGTGCGAGCCCAGAGGGTCTGGGCAGCGTCCCCAAAGCTCAGCCTGGTGTTGAAATGATCAGCCTGGAGGGTCTCGTTGTCATAGATGGTGTAGTAGCCACTGGCTGTGTGGGGGCTGTTCACCCAGATCTGCACAGGTGGGAAAAAAAAACCCAGTCAGACCCACGCCCGGTGCTGAGCGTTAAAGCGAAGGGGATGACCAACTGAAAACGAGGAGGTTCTCTTCTTGTCTAAGATTTTCCCAGATCCAAAAGTGTTTTGCCTTTAGCTCCAGCCTCCAAATATCCTGTAGAACCTTAAAACTGCATCTTGCAGATCTGTTCTCCTCCTCACTGTAAGCTGAGGATTAACAGAGTGAACAAACTGCAGGTTTTTGTAACGTGAAAATAAACTATCGACACAGATCAAACACATTTACCTGCCATGGAGATAAGGAACTTGAGATGTAAATTAGATTATTTGGAAGCCAGTTATGCAGGATTTGGAGTGGAATTTGCCTTCCTTTCTAGTGGGCTTTCCTTCTCTTTTTCTTTAAACTTGGCAGTGGGATTAACAGACCCAAATTCTGAGCACCCCAGCAATGATTCAGCTTGAAAAGGCCTCCAGGTTATTTCCACTGACAAAGTGTCACCCCACCAAACAGAGAGCACAGCTCAGAAGGAGAAGGTACCCAAAGAACCAGATCCCTGCTTACCTCCCCAAGATGAGAATCTCCAAGAGGCCCTTTTGTCTCAGGATTTACAATGACTACTTTTACTCCAGGTAGAATCTGAAGATCACAAGAAGGAACGTTCAATCCACCCATGAATTATCTCCCCTCACAATTAAAGCCCATGGGCTGCTCAGTGACCCCTGAAGAGATGATTCCACCCCTGGGATCACAAACACCAAGGGCAGGAACACATTTCATGACTCAAGAGCCACGTGGTAAGGGATTCAAGGGCCTGTAAATGCTGCTAGATCTTAATTTTGCTGAATTCAACGGGAAACATCATCTTGTCAATGCATTTGAAGTGAATAAAGCTGCAGGACATCCCTGATCCCATGGGCATGGCAGCAGGGACTGCTGAGGTGGTTTATTTACTGTAAACAGAACCAATCCTCCCTGTGGTTGCAGCAAAGCTTCTGCATCAACAGGTACTTTATGGCAAGTCCCTAGAGGAGCAGTGTGACCAGCTGTCAGCTCATGCCACACCACCAGGCTGCCTCCCCTAGCTACACACCTCCCCACCTCCAGGCAGTGACACGGATTTACCTTCCCAGACTCTGACAGCAGCAGGCTTTGTGGAGCTCCCCTTTCCACCAGACGTACCCTGAAGGTAAAGAAAACACTGTCAGGAGAAAGCAGAGCTGAAATGAGAGGTGAGGCAGCTCAGAACCATCACCACATTTCATAGTGATTTATTCGATAAGTGTTAAGTAAACTCCCTGTACCTGTCATGTCTCAAGGACTTCAGATCCACATACACCGTGGTGGGATCAGGTCCAGATGTTCCCTGCAGAGTTAACATCAAAAGAAATTAAAATTAATGTCTTTACAGAAGTCAGGGCAACTTCTGCCTGAGGTAGCTTCTCTCCAGACCAGCCCCAGAGTGGGATGCATCTCTGGGGTGGGGAAGAGCTGCTACAGAGACAGCCCAAGCCCTGTCAGCTCTCAGTCCTGGGGCAACTGTCATTGTTGAGATGGAAATAAACAGTTCCCCAACCTCCCGTTGTTTTGAGCATCTCTGATACAACGTGGCAGTTGAAAACGAGAAACAAATCTTGTAGCAGCTGAACTCCCAGCAAAGCAGGTGCTGGGCTGGGCTGGATGAAGCTGAGGAAGGGCATGTGGAAAACCTCCAGCCCCGTTACCTGCAGACAGATGGCAACGTTGACTCTTGACCCGAAGGTGGTGCTCACAGCACGGGAGGACAGACCAATGTCCTTGAAGAGTTTGGAGAAGGAATGAGTGAGGGAAACCCGGGGCCTCTCCTCTGCCACCACCACGCAGGTCCGGACACAGGACAGGTTGATTCCTCGTGCCTGGAATTAACACAAAAGAGTGCAAAGGCTCCTGTGTGCTCATCACCTCAGCCACACTGCACCAAGACCTGTCCCCTCAGAAGTGTCACTTGCTTTGTATCCCTGGAATTTGCTCAGGAAGTGCAGGACAGATCCTGTTCTTGTGTTCAAGGTAATTTCCTCTTTTCAGGTTCTATTTTCACGCTGAGACGTGTCTGAGCAGAGCCCAGCAATCCTGCCAGAGCCCAGCCTGACCACCAGAGCTTCCTCCCCTGCCTCAGACTGTGGCATCACATGCTTCTGCAGTGCTTTTCAGCTAAGGTTACATCTGTTATTCACTAGTTCTATAGATGGAAACCAAACCAAGTGAGAGTAAAAGTCATTTACTGGGACTACGCTGAGTCTTCAACAAAAGTGGGACCAGAATCCAGTATTATTTCTAGACGTGGTCATGAATGCCCTGGATAGTTGTTCTGATCTGTGCATTTTGTCAGCTGGTGACACACCCCGAAGCAGACACCTTCAGGGCTCTGTGCCACCCCCAGAACAAGCCTGATCCTTAACCTCAGAGATGGAGTGCAGTGTTCAGGAACCCCCTTGGCCAAAAGCCACCTCAAGCACTTTGTGCAGCTGGTTTATTTCTGTCTTTCCCATTCCTTCCTCTCATCTCCAAAGAGAAATCACCTCTATTTAGCAAATCCAACATGTGCCTTCCATCATGTGCTGGTCTGAGCCTTCACTACTACAAAAACAACCCCCCTGCACAGCATCCTGCTGCTGGCACCCCCTCCTCAGGGCTCCCCAGCAGCCCCTGACGCTGCCAACCTGCTCCTGCACCCACCCCCCCTGCCAACCTGCTCATTTCCTGGGGCTGCCAACGTTATTTTTGTTGTTGCTTTTGCTTCTTCTGAGCAAGCTGTGGACTGGAGACTCGTGCAGAAGGAAAATGTTGCATTTAACAACTACAGCACTTTGCATGACTACCACAGGTTCCTTAATTTCTGTAACATAACATTCAGGAAACATTTCTTACCTTTAACATTTCAACTTGGTTTCCAAGTCCCTTTGTGCACAGTTCCATGACTGAATAGGAACAGAAAGTGTCCCTTATTTTATACTGGCTGACAGTAGATAACCAGAGAAAAAGATTGGATTCCAGCTCCATAGGAGGAATTAAAATTGACTGGTGTCCAGAATACACACTGTAAGGGACATGAAAGAAGAAAACATCTTTGTGTAGCATGTAGTTAAATGGGTATTTACTGTATTTTCATGTTACATTCCTGCTAGGCCAAAAGCAGGTTGTGGGACTCTGCACCTGAGGCAAACTGGTAATAAAAAGCCCACCTTTTCCAGCAACATCACTTTAAAAATACAAGTTACTGTACAAGAATAACAACTTGTACACACACAAATGTACACACACACTGCTGGGAAGAAAGAACTGGCTCAGCCACACTGTTTATGCAATGAGAACTCCCTTGCTGCAATGGATAATCAAGGGAGAAAGGCAAGAGAAACACTCTGGAGCCAGTAATATTTGGCAGCACAAATATGCATAATCAAGACAGGAAAACATCTTGTTAATCTGCAGGAAAAAGGGAACATGTTATTGTCAGTTCAAAGACAAATTCTCCCCGTGCAGTAAATCAGTCACGCTGGTCACGTCAACACAACCTCTCTGTAATGACAACAGATAAAGACATGAGCTGCCACTTCCCATTTAGAACCAGCTACGAGTTCATCTTTTCCCTCTCCCCCTCCAGTCCTACCTGCAAAGGCACCAGAGCACAAAGCCTAGTCCACAATAGGGGTCGAGACAAATCGCGATCTGCCGGGAGGAGTAGAGCTCACACTGCAGCTTGATTGCCCTGCAGAGGCCACTCACTGCTGCGTGGGACATCTGCAACAGGAGAGACTGTGCTGAAGCTCAAGGACACCAAAACAGGAATTCATCGAGGTGGGTGAGAACAGAGAGAGCTTTGCCTTGCTAACACTTCTGCACAAAGGATGTTTCTTCTTGCTTTATCTTCCAGAGCCAGAACCCTCTGAGCTGCAGCGACCCAGGAGCAGAGACACCAACAGCTACTGCTTAAAAGCTTGAGGCACCTCAGACTCCAGACACAGCCCATCATCAATGAAAGTCTGAGCCTTTCATTTCTGAGTTTCTTGTCCTCTTGTCACTGCCTTCCTACCCTGCTCCTAGTGAGGGAGAGCAGGAGCTCACAGCTACACACATTGCTCTCCAGTGGGAGGCAGCAGCAGAATTCCTGATGCCCACTGTCCAGACCTGCCTTCCTGCCCTGCACAACTTCTTCACCAAAGTCTCAGTGCATTGTCTGCAGTGAATCCATAGCTTTGCTGGAAGAAAAGCATGGTTCCAGCTTTGGTGGAGGTCGAGGGGAGAGCTGGTTCAGAGTATCAGCCAAAGACAAGACACCAAAACCCCACCTTCTAAAACCATTTTACTGTACCTTTACTCCTGTGAGCATTCCTGTTGTGGAAACACTAAAATCTAGATATGCTAACATTTCAGGTGTAGGTGGCTTGTAGATCTGAGACAGCCTCTTCCTGGGCAAGTCATCTGTAGAAGGAAGGAACAAATGTGGTTAATTTTTGATTACTGAACTGGTATTTGAAAGGAAAACACAACTTTCACAGAGCCTGAGATGGACAATAAAGCTTTCAATTAATTCTCTTTCCAAAAGAGACAGGCTAGTTTGACAAGGCTGTTGCCAGAGTTGTAGAAAATTAGGTATTCTCAGGAAAAGGGAGAAGAGACCAACTCTGTCTTGTCTTAAGGAAACTAACAGTTGGCTGCAACATGGCTTTTCAGTCACATTATTTCCCATGCACAGCTCAACAAATGCAGAAGGTCAGGCAAGAAGGTCAGGCCTAGCTTATATCTTGGCTTGTTTTTCTAAGTATCCCAAAGAATTTTTAAAACCACCCAGTTAGCATCTGAAACGGGGGACAGTCCCTTTGGGAGCCAATGGTAACAGCCCAGAACCTGAGGGAGCCCCTCAGCCCAAGGACCACACCTGTGTCAATGATGGTTGGCCAGGTTTTCACATCCACAGCAGCAGCTGCCTCCCTGGATCTCAGCAGCCTCATCAAGGTCTGTGTGGTGAGGATACAGGCAGCTTTGCTGACCTAAAAGAGAAACACTTGCTTAAAAAAAAAAGGACAAAAGCCTGTCCCAGTGTCACTGTCACTGGGTGATGGTCAGAGAGTGTTATTTTACCAGGTGTAACCAGCCTCCCCTGACAAACCTGTGTTCATTTCTCTGGCTTTTGCAGCACTGCTCCTGAATCTTCCTTCACTGAAACCCAAACACAGGCTCAAAAGCAAATAACCCCACCAGGGCCTTGGGAGCAGGCGAGAACATCACCCAGCCTCCATCTCTCTTTCTCCCCATGGCTGTACTGGGAAGGCATCTTTTCCTGGCTACTGGGCTTGGATAGTTAACAGCAGGAGCTGCACTTGCTCCACAGAGAGGAGAGTCCATGTGAAATGTTCAGTGCTAACATCATGTTAGGATCCCTCAGAAACCACCAGTTTTGTAGCAGTTCCTCTTGCCACCTAAGGAGAGGTGGATCTCTCAAGCATTTCACGAATGCAAACACTGTCCCTAAGAGCAGAGGAGCTGCAGTCCCTGCCATCCTGTGAACACCACGGGAGTTTGGACAGGGCAGTTTGGACAGCTGTGAGCCCGAGGGGCAGAGGCAGGAATCCTGCAGCTCCAGCTCCAGCCCAGCTCCCAGCCCAGCCTGGCTCCACAGGATCACAGCATCGTTCTGGTTGGAAAAGACCTTCAAGACCATCGAGCCCAACCCCTACCCTAACTCTGCCACATCCACCACTAAACCCTGTCCCCCTGGCGCCACGTCTGTTTCAGATGCCTCCAGGGATGGTGGCTCAACCACCTCCTGGGACAGCCTGGATCACCCAGAGTCCACCTCCCACCGCAGAACAGGACAACCCCGAAGTTCACACCATGTCCCTGAGGGCCTTGTCCAAATCTTTCTCGAATATTGTCAGGCATTCCTGCTTCCCTGGGGAGCCTCCAGCTCCAGCCCAGCCCCTTCCTCAGCCCCAGCCCCTTCCTCACCTCCACGATCATGCGCACGGTGGGCAGGGTGGCACTGAGGCTCTGGGCGTGGGGAGGTCTGACGGTGACGGGGACGCAGCCGGCGTACAAGCACCCATAGAAGGCCGAGATCAGCTCAATGCCTGCAAGGACACGAGAGGCTGCTGGGTGGGACACTGCTGGAGAGACCTCCTGCTGGCATCAGCCTTTCCCCCAGGTACTTCTCCCCCACGCCTGGGTTGCAGTTGCCATGAGGAGGCGGCGCGGACGCCGCTCAGCCCCGCAGCGCGGGTGTGAAACACGAGCAGTTCCAGGCACGAGGGCAGCACAGGGAAGGGCAGAAAGCTTGGGACAGGGGGCTGGGGAAGTGGAAAAGCCTGACCACACAGCAAAGCTCACCCATCTTCCAGGGAAAGGATGGGCCAAAGGGCTCAAAAGTCAGTCAGGGCAAGAAGGAAAGACACCAGAGAGCAGCTCTCGCCAGCAGTGAGCATCTTGCACACACCAGCGGTGAAGCTGTGCCATGGGCCAGCAGGCAGCCCTTCCCAGTGCTCCCAGTGGGCACAGCCTGCCCTTCCCAGTGCCCCCAGGGGACAGCCTGCCCTTCCCAGTGCTCCCAGTGGGCACAGCCTGCCCTTCCCAGTGCTCCCAGTGGGCACAGCCTGCCCTTCCCAGTGCTCCCAGTGGGCACAGCCTGCCCTTCCCAGTGCTCCCAGTGGGCACAGCCTGCCCAGCTGCACAGCTGAAGGCACCAGTCTCCACCTCTGCCACTTCTCCTGACAAACCAGCTGCTCTCCCAGGATGAAAAGCTGCCAAGTGGTGACTTCAGACACCCCAGGAGCTGAGGGGTCTCTGGCAGGGTGACAAGCACAACCCTCCAGCACATGCAGTGTGGTCACAGGTTTCTAGTCACTTGGCAGTGAAGGTATCATACCAGAGGGTCTTTGACAACCAAAGAAGTCTTGGAAGTTTTTATTCCAAGCATCAGGACACAGCCAGATCTAGCCAGGGGTGAGAAGGTACAAAATGGCTTTTCCCAAACTCTAGAGAATGGTGGTTGGAGTCCTGATGCTGCAAAACATTAGGACAGTCCTCTCTGGAGTCAAAACTAGATCAGTGACTTATGCAGTCCCTAAGGTATCATTATTTCCATGATCTCTCCTGTTTTTGAGATTCCAAAGAAAAGACCATGCTGCATGTCCAGAGTGGGATGTAGCCACTAGTAAAACTTGCTCACCAGGAGGATAAAGAAGCACCACGTTGTCTCCTGCATTGAGATGTCCTTTGTCACACAGAACTGATGCAATTCTCTCAGCTTTTTTGTGCAGCTGAAGGCAGGTGGCTGTGCACACAGTGGTTCCCTTGAAAGGAGACAAAAATGCTCTAAGCAAGGCCTGGCACAACCCAAGTGTCAGTTAAATGGCTGCTGCAGAGAAACTTGCTTGCTAGCATGGTCTATAGCTACTGGTTATCTAGACCTAGAGGCTGGTGGCATTCAATGAGTCATTTATCCACTACAGTATCAAAAAGATGGAGTTAGATCTGCTCTAGAGAGTTCTACCTTCCAGGGAGTCAGTTCAGGTCTTCTTGCACCAGAACCTTGCCAGAATATACCCAACAGGGAGATACACCATTAAATGATACAGGAACCAGTGGGACCTACAAACACGCTCAGTTTTAAAATGAAGCACCGAACCATGACAGTCATTTAAATGAAGTGACTTTGGGGTTCAAAGGTTTAAGTTACACATCTGTGGGCAAAATCCAACGCAGAGACTAAGCAGAGGACACTGGAGTGGGCAAAAGATTTGAACAGTCTCCAACTCGTGCTGAAGAACAAGCTGTGGACCTTAAAAAAACCCCAACAACTCAGCTCTGACTGTACCTTGGCATTTAGTAAGAGGAAGAGTGGGTGGTCAGGGGTTGCTTGAGCTCTCCACTGCAACACCTCTGTCAGGAACTGGTGCTGAAACAAAAAGGCAGTCATTAAACACCAGTGCTTCTACTTCAGGGGCACTACTGAAGTCCCCTTCTCTTTGCCTGCTCTGGATTCAGCTGCAGGGAAATTCTTTTCCCCTTCTCCAGCTGCAAAAAACGACTGATTTACCTTTTTAACTAAATCATTGTCTTCTATTTGACCAAGATCTCTCCCAGAGGCCTGAGCAATACGCTTCCCAGCAACCAGGTTCCCCACCATCACAGAGGCAGGGCCAACACCTGCAGAGAAAGAACAGCCACCTGAAATCTGGACTTTTTAATGCCAAGTGGGCAGGAGGTGGGTGATCCAGGCTGTCCCTGGAGCTGCAGGAGAGCAAAGCTACCAAGACCTCTGTGTGATCCCACCACTCCTGGGAATGGATGCAAGAGGAAAGGTAATGAAATCTCCCTGACAGGGGTCAGAAGGCATTTCCAGGCTCATGCTCATCAGCAGAGAGAATTCCAGAGGGTTCAAAGGTAGGAACCAAAATTCCTGCCTGACACGTGCCAAGAGAGGCCTCACACACATCATCCCCCCCCAACCACAGGCCAAGCTCTGCTCCCCAGCAAGTGGGACACCCCGTGTCAGAGGCATCACAGGTTCCTGGGGCTGAGACTGAGAACTTCACTGACACTCAACTTGCAGGGGCTGGTGTTACCTGGTTGTTTCTGCCTGGGTTTTGGCAGGTTGGTCACACACGTGTGTGGGCACATGAGGATGTTGCAGGGATGCAGGGAGCCCTCCAGAAAGTGCTGCTTAGTTTGAGAGATATGGATCCCTCCCAAGGGAGTTTTTGGCAACGTGTTGGCTGGTACAAGAGCAAGGCAGTAAACACCCACTTGGTGAATGCTGTCAATTGCCTAGAGAAAGGAAAGATGGTCACTGGAATTCTTGGTCCTCTTGGAAGCAGTCTGCAGGAAAATCCCTGCATTCCTAAGGTACTAAGTGCTTGCTAGCATCTCTGCCTTTACAGTTCATTTCATATACAAGAAACCCATTTTTAAATCTTTCATGACCAAAATCCCAAAATATCCACAGTTGCTGAGTGAATCATATGCTCTTGATCTCAGGATTTCATCCATCTGTCTCCTCTGAACCATCACACTGTTCCTTTCTGCCCACCTGAGCATTCACACATCTGATACATTATTCAGACCACCAGGTCCTTCCCTGATTTTCCTCCCCAGCTTGCATGCTCCACAACCTGGAACATCATGCCCAAGAATGACAGACATGCACTGCAGGCAGCTCCCAAAGTCAGCATTTGCTTCTTATTCTGCCTTCTCAAGACTACACTCACTCAGCTGTTTTGACCTTTCTCTGCTTAGTGTCTCCCTGCTGAAAATGCATCTCTGAAGACGAGGGTGGCTTTAAAACAGAGCCTTGAGCACCAGCATGATCCAAGCCTAAGAGCAGAAGCCTGAGGAGCAGATCTGCCCTGCAGAGCTGAGGCAACTGTGCTTCTCCAGCCAGTCCCCTTGCACTGCTCTGTGCTGCAGCTGCTGGCCCAGGGCCTTCAGGACACAACAGAACAGCTTGTGCATGGCAGATGTACCCAGCTGGTGACCCTGGAAAAACACCTTGTGCCAAGAGGCAGCACCAGCCTGTGCTCTTCCACCTGGGGGGGGCTCTGGTCTGCCCACAGACTGACCACCTGCCCCAGCTCACCTCATCCCCCCCTGGGCTCACCTGCAGCACTCGGCTCATCCACTGAAAACTGTCCTCCTCAGAGGCATCTGGCCTCTGCTCTGCCACCACCACGATCCTCTCATCATAGAAGACAGACACTGAGAACACAGCAATCCTAAGGAAAAAAAGGGAGAGCCACATTGGCACAAAGTCCAGTTCTAGTCCTTGAGAATAAGGAGAAGTTGTGGAGTCTCCTTCTCTGGAGACTTCCAAGACCCATCTGGACACGTCCCAGGTGGTCCTGCTGCAGCAGGGGGGTTGGACCTGATGACCTTCAGAGGTCCCTTCCAACCCCTGTGATTCTATGACTCCATGAATAGGAAGCCAAGACTAAGGACTGAGCTCGTAAAAAAACCCCTTGGGGCAAAGACAGAGGAGAAAACAAGAAAATCAGACAGTTAAAACAGAGTCAAAAAGGAGAGTTTTGTGAAGTACAGGAGGGATTAATTCCAACTTCTGATGCAATTTCTACACAACATGGTCCTCTCAACCAGCTACCACACTTCTGTTCCAACTTATGGCAAATCACCAGGGCAATAAAGGCTTTAAAAATACCTACGTGACGTAGGGGGTTTAAAATCTCCTCTTTAGTCTTAAGAGACAGGAGCTTCTCCTGCCTGAGGACCTAGAAAATGATGCCCACAACTGCCAAATACAACAAAAGTATCTGTGGACATTCATGAAAGTCCTCCTTGCTGCAGAGCACCAGCCAGCAGCTCACTGCTACAGACTGAAAAGTAAACTCTACAGAGAACTGAATTCTCTAAAGGACTGAATTGTCTGGCTACTTGATGCCTTCTTCTGAAGCACAAAGACTGGGTGGAAAACCAGGCAGGACAATGGGGAAACCAGAGCAGTGCTGGGCAGGATCAGCCCAACTCCTGCCCCAGCCAGAGCCAGATTTAACCGAGCTGCTCCAACACACCAGTTACTGAAGAGAACCCAAAGATGACACTCAAGACGTTGTTTCCTTATATTAAAGTGCAGAAACCTGTGGAGAGGGGCAAGGTTTGTTGTGCTGACCTCCCTCTGTAGACTGTTTTTATGGACTCTACTGCCAGGCCAGTCGCCACGATGTCGTCGGCGTTGTGCCGGCGGCCGCTCACGGTCAGCAGCCCATCCATCTTCCCCACCACAAACACCAGGCTGCCCTGGAAGATGAGAAGGTATCAGTCAATTCACGACACGAAGTGGATCCTCAGATGTCTTTGATGACCCACACACTTCATTACTAGGCACAGACGGGTGGAATTTGTGTCAAACAGGTTTCCTTTCCCCTTTAAACGGCGTGGTTTGGGGGTGCAGCAGCAGCAGCTCTCTGGCCACTCAGTGAGCCAAGACAACTCCACAAGCACAGCAGAACTGCCACACAAAAAGCTTCTTACACTTGGTATTAGAAGAATTAGCCACCTGAAAGTGTAACAAGAATGCAGGGGGGCACGTGGCAACAGCCTGCTCAGGAGGGAGGCTCCTGCTGCCTCAGGAAAACCCATGAACTCCCAGCTGCCCTGGCCCCTCTGCCAGCCCTCCTGACACACACTCTGATGCTTCTCCCTCCACCCCTGCAGGCTGTCAGCACGGACAGAAGGACACAGCAATGCAAGCTCAAAACCTGCCCCACGTACTGGTCCAACAAAACCCAGCAAGCCGGAACGCACGAAGGGAACCTCCCCCACTGGAGAGCCAGCCGAGGTCACAGGGATCACCTGCAACAGAAGGAGGACACTGGGAGGCAAACTGGAACTGCCCGAGGGCAGAAAAACATCCTCTACATCCAAAATTGCACTATATGTGAGAGAAGTGATGAGGAGAAGGGGAGGGAATCCTTGGTACGGTCGTTTTATCACTGGGGGAGACCAGTGAGTGATTGGGGGTGATCCAGGCTGTCCCAGGAGGTGGTTGAGCCACCACCCCTGGAGGCATCTGAAACAGACAGATGTGGTGGGGACAGGGGACAGGGTTTAGTGGTGGACGTGGCAGAGTTAGGGTAGTGGTTGGACTCGACAGCCTTTAAGGTCTTTTCCAACCAGAATGATGCTGCGATACCTCTGTGAAAGGGAACACTGCATATATGGAACTGCAGAAAGTTGTTCAGGGTATCTTTTTGAAAAAACAACATTAACAATTCATTTACAAAAGCAAGAGACTACACAAAGCCATCAGTCCTGCACAGGAGAAGATGTGCTCTACTATACATACCTCAAATGTATTCTTTGTCACGCCTGCCAGCCCATAATACATCATCCCTCCTGCTCTGGAGCTAACACAGATTTCCCCAATCTCATCAGTTTTACAGAGCTGAGGTGGCCCATCAGGTTTCACTATGCACATCATTCCTAGGACAAATGAGACATTGCTGAAACAGTCCCCAGGATGGGTAAGAACTGGCACAGGTGACACGGTGAGAGCTGTGACACCCCAGCACAGGGGCTGCCCACCCTGCCCTCAGGCCGAACACAGGAGACAACCTGGACCAGTTTTCTCCCTAAAACACCCCACATCATTGGCAAAATGGTCTTAGAGGAGAGTCCTGCCCATTTTTACCTCCTGGCATCACGTGGCCAACGTCCTGGACAGTGAGAGCAGAGTTTTTGTCTTCAGTGTTGACACGAATCACCCCAAAGCTCAGCCCGTTCATGGACAGGATGGCTCTTCCAGGCAAAGGTGCCCCAGGAACCCCAGGCCTGTGAAGGACACAAAGCCAATACAGTCAGTCCAGCAACCAGGCTGTTACTGGACTCAGATGAAGATACCACAGCAACAGAAAGATGCCTATTTCAGTGTATTTTTGGGCAAGTGCAGCTCTTCTTCCAGCCCTTCAGCTCACCCCAGCTTACACACCTGCTCCCAGGCCAGGGGATTACAGGGCTGTTTCTTAGAGAGGGCAGCAACGGGCATGACTGTCCATTTTCAAAATGAAAAGGCTTGTCCAAACTGCTATCAAATGTAATCCCAGCTTGAAGAACACCACACCAGCTGTGCAAATCAAGTGGGTGACAGCAGGACACCCTTCCTGCAGGCGCTGTCGAGCTGTCAACACTCCCCAGAGCAACAAAAAGCACTCTTATCTTGGGAGTAATGTTCAGCTGAGCTACCTGAATACCTGAGCACACGCACTCAATGTCAGTGGGGCTTATTTTGTGCCTAAGTCAACTCTGACCAACTGGTGTGTGAGGAAACCTCAGCCTGGATCACCCAGCAGAGAGGGCGGCGCTGCCCGCCCCTCACCTCCGTATCGCGATAGTCATCGCCTCTGGAGAGGTGGCACAGGGACAAATTGCCTCTGGTTTAAGCCCATGGCTCTGAAACAAGCTCAGGAAGGCATCACACGAGGAAACAGACCCTGGAAAGAGAGAAAACACACCCATGTGACTTGACATAAGTTTGAACTTCCCATAATTTTAGTCTTGCAAACCAGCCTGGCAGCGAGCGCGGCGCGTCTGCACAGCCCAGATGCTGCAGCACTTCCAAAAACCCCAGGCAGCATCTTCCAGGATTCCAGCCCCAAAGGAGTTTTAAGCACCTGCTGCACATGACTTGGGAACAGGCATCTCCTCCTGAACAACCTGCTTTTCTCCCCCAGTTTGCTCCAGAGCTGTTACGTGCTCAGGGTACAACAACAGGCTTAACACTTCGCCAAGGTCCAACAAGTAATGCCCACACAGAGGGTCTGTTCCCAGGCAGCCCTGGTGATGCAAACAGGTCTAATGCTATTCCAAGTATCCCTCCCTGTTGCTGCCATCTAGACTAACATTCTTTAAGCCTTTTCACTAACAACATTCCTTGCAGATTTTTCAGGGGATTTTTTTTCCCCTTCAAAGTTCTTCTTAAGAAGCCTTTTCCTTATCCCCTTACAACCCATCTCCCCGAGGGTACCAGCATTCTGATTTACACACAGGAGCTCCCCATTCATCTCTCCTGCTTCTCACTTTGCAGAACCTTTCACAGCTCCAAGGATGAAAGCACAGAAAGCCCCTTGCCCTGGTGCTCCAGCACCACAAGCCCCAGCTCTGTGTTCACCAGGCAGCTGCTCTGAACAAAACCTTCTGGGGAGTATCTACAGAAGGAGCTGAGCTTGAGGGTCTGAGACAACAGGCTGAGAAGCCCCAGGAGGGCAGGCTGGGCATACTCACAAGGATTTGCACCATCAGTGACAATCAGCATCCTCAGGGAGCTCAGGGTGACATCTCTTTGGTCTCGATGGGCCATCATGGCCCAGTGCAAGTCTCGACACTTGACTAAAGCAACTTTTGCTGCAAACCAACAGGAAAAAAAACATGTAAGGGCTAATAAAAGCTTCCCATGAGTCATTCTCATATGAATTGCACACTCCCAAATGAGAAAATCCTCACTAGAACAAGCAAGCCTTAATTAACTGAGCCTGCAGTAACAGCAAAGCCTAACAGCCAGCAGCATCTGCTGTGGCACTGGGGCCATTTGCTCACCCCTGAGCCAGGGTCTGTCACTGCTGCAGCCCCTCCTCCAAAGCCCACAGATCACTGTCACCACCTGAATGTCCTCAGTGAGGACTGGGGATCCATGGCTCTTACTGTGCTCAACCATTTCTTTGGTCTCATAAAAGGCTGTGCCTTCAAGTCATGAGGTCCCACCAGGTTTGTTGGCCCTCACCTGACATTAGGGCTTTGTGCATGTTTAGAAATAAATTATGAGTTTTGGCCCTTGTGATTTATCATGAAATAACAAGAAAAGCATTTGAGATTTTGATGCTGCTCCCTCATTTATCCTGAGAGCTTCAAACAAAAGGAACATACACACTTACCTTTGTGGGCATGAACTCTCTGCACCCAGGAGAGGGGACAGGTTTTCATCACAGAGTAGGGCACACTGATAGTATGGAGCTTGTTCATTACATTCTGAAAAGTAGAAAGTAATTTTTAAAAAAGGGGCCACAAAATGTAACATGAAGCAGCAACGGGAGTCGCCCTCACTCCCTATCAACCCCTGCCCCACCAGGAATTCACATCAATTTATTGAGGCTGCTTCTAAACTTCTCTCCAGAGACCTGCAGATCTACCAGGGAAAGGAATGGTTGACATGGTCATGGTCCTTAATCATCTCCTCAAATGCTGCCACGAGAGGGAGAGATGAAATGCTTCAGGAAGTCCTTCCAGGCAGGACTCACCGTCAGAATTCCATGCCACAGCCCTGCATCCTTCTTGAAGTCCAACACATTCACTATCGTTTCACCTGGGAAAAGAAAGTTGCAGCTTTGAAGCAAGATGGGCCAGGACATTATTTATGCTGGGACCATTATTTATGCCCTGATCTGCACGTGCCTGGATCTGCCATTTAACCTGTCAGTTCTGCTCCACGAGGCACACGTGGAACAAGCCTTGTTTGTCTGATCATCTGTTTCACCAGAGCTCCTTGTCATGCAAAATAAAACCACTGAGCATCACTTTGAGAGGAGGAACACACCCCAGACAGTTGCAAGGAAATGACATTCCAGCCTGTCATGTACATCAGGAGGAGAGAGAGGGTCTTCACCTCATTATGCACGAGCAGCAGCACGGGAAGAGAGAACATCACTCAAGCATTAACTCCCAGAATCCATGGAAATGCAAGTGATGGCTTCCAAAAGACAAACTCTGCATTTTAAAGTACCATGACACAGAGCTCTAAAAATACAGTTTCAGTCGTGGATAAACAAATTAGCTTGATTTACAAGGTCGACCAGACTAAAACCACATCCTATAGCAGAAATCTCTGTGCTCCCACCAGCAGTTTCCAGCCTCCATTTCCAGGTGACCCAAAAAGCCTCGTGCAACTCGCACAGAACCAGTTGATTCAAGAGGTGCTTTGATTTTAAACACACCATCAAGAACAACAGTTTGGGAAGACATCTTAATGGGTGATCAGAGCAGTGAGAAGGGGACTTGAGCTTGGTAGAAAACACTCCATTTATTAGTTTGCTCTCTGTTTGATTCATCAGAACAGACTTGTTAACTTTCTAGACATGCTGCAAATGCCACTTTTTATTCCTGTTCTCTATGGTAATGGAAACAATGGAGTTTGGGATGGAAAAGATTAGCCCTCACTTTTTATCCTTTAGATACTGTTGTGTGTTGGTTACTCACAGACATCTGCTGAAAATACACGAGGCAACCACTTAAAATGATGTCAATGAGCCTTCATTCCTTTGATGTCCCTGTGGCATCACCCACCTTCAGAATAGTTGCAGGCCTGGGACAAGGCTTGGCAGTGGGACAGCATGGCAACCCGGGACACGGTGACCCCCATGACACTGCCCTCTTTGCTGGTCTTGTACTGCAGAGGGGAAAGGAAAAGTCAGGCTGTGACTCTGGATCCCATGTAGGAAGGAAATCAAATCACAGCATCCACATTGGATGAAGTTTTGTTTCTCTCAAGCTGCTGAGACACACTCAAAAGTACCTGCTTGTAGAAAAGCACCAGCAAGGTTCACTGATGAGAAGATATTCAGGTAACAAAGGTGCCCAGAGAACTCCAGGGAGATGGGAGATAGAGTGGGCAACTGAACGTGTTTGTGGTGATTTCTCTATTACTGCTTCTCCCATCATCTCCTCCCGGTCCCTCAGGTGAACCAAAAAGCTGATTTCTAATTTTAGAATAGCCAAATTATTGCTACTGCTTGAATCACTGCAGTTCTTGAAGCTGCCTCACTGAGGGATGCAAAGGGCAAGAAGCTTTGCAAGGAAGAACAGAAAACTCAACCTGCTGTTGGCTCCAGTCCCTTCAGGAACCCGTGTCCCACAGCTCAGCTGTCTCAGTTACTGGTTTCTAGAACAAGACCAGTGCTCTCCAAATCCTTCTGAGCAGCACCCAAGGCCACAAAGGTATTCAAACCCAAAGCAAGCCTCACAGCAGGTTGTACACAGTGGAAGACTTGCTTCAGTGGCCAGAAATTGAGAAGTTTAAGGTAGTGAGGTGAAAGAATTATCTCTCTGAACATTAAATTCAGCTCACAGAAACTACTTTCTATTCCCCATTCACTACTTACCTCAATATATGCTGGCTCAGTTCCTGCAGCTGAGATGTTGGGCTGCCAGTCCTTAGGAGATTTGGAGAGATATTTTGAATCTGTCACAACCCATTTGAGTCTGGGCCAACCTGGAGCCAATGTTGAAGCAGAATATTAATACCAGCTTATTTATGGAGGGATTTCTATTCTGCAGGAATACACTAAACCCTCATCGTTTGCCCAAGTCCAGTTACACAAGCAAACTGCCCATCCAAGCCAAGCTCTGAGCCAGAAGGTTCAGCTCGTTGCCCATCAGGGAGGCCAGTGGGCAGCAAGGAACTTCCTCTGCTCAGGAAAGATCCCTGCAGGATTTCTGAAAGCAGGTTGTTGTATCAGGGAGAAACTGCTTTGGAACCTGCCAAATGCCACTGATGGGATCTGAGGACAACCCTGGCTCGTGAGGTGGATTCATGGTGACTGCCAGAACAACAAAGGATTCTGTCAGACACATAGAATCATAGAATGGCTTGGGTTGGAAGGGACCCCTAAAGGTCACCTAGTCCAACTTCTCTACAATCAGCAGGGACATCTCACACTAGACCAGGTTGCTCAGAGCCCCATCAAGCCTGAGCTGGAATGTCTCCAGGGATGGAGCCTCCACTGCCTCTCTAGGCAACCTGTGCCACTGATCCACCACCCTCCTAGTAAAGAACAAGGATCAGTGGGCACCACATGCATAAAACCTACAACAGGTAAGTGATGCTATCCCAAAAGCTGCTTCCTTTGCCCCCCCCAGATGATCCAGGCACCTGACAGCGACTTTCAGGCAGTTCAGCTACAGCAAAAGTACAGTCAAAAGCAAGTATATAACTGATCTAACCTTTAAACTGCACAATTTCTCCATTTTGGGTTTTTGGAAGCCCCTTCAGACAAACTTCAGTGGTGAGGGCCAAAGCAATACCACAGCTTCCCAGGAGAAAGCCAATCTGCTGACCTCCAGCATCCTGAGGGAAGAGGGGGGAAAAAGTCATCCCTGCTGAGAGGTGACCCCAGCCAGTCTCCCCTCACCAAAACCCAAGGCCTGGCAATGCTCTGGTAGCTGGATGGGAACACTCTGGGGTGACATGGGGAGGAAAAAGAACAACCAAGCCATGCCCACAGAGACTCTTTCCTTTGGTTTGTCCTTCTCCACCTACATCCAATGTCTGGCAATGGTGTGAAACTCAAAATCATAGAATGCCAGGTTGGAAGGGAGCTCAGGGATCATCTGGTCCAACCTTTAGATGACAATCCCTGGCTGGCAGGGATGAGGAAAAGCACTGCCAAGCTTAAACAACAACATGTTTTGGAAGATGATCTATATCCAGCACCAAGGCCTGCTGGGTGCAAATGGAGACATTCCTACAAGGCAATAAAAACCCACAGGAAAATGAGAAGCCATCACCAAAATGCTGAGGGGCTGCTTCATTTTCTGCACACCCAGACTGCTCCTTTCAGTTCATTTTGCTCAAAAAAACCCATAAAAAAATGAAACCATTATGTAACTGGGGACAGATCGCAGAGAAATTTGGTGACTCTCTAAGGGAACTCTTAATACAGAAAACAAATATTCCTTTGGCAAGACTAAAATGCATTGGATGTGAAATCTGCAGAACACAAGTGCTGGTCCCAGAGCCAGGCATGGAGCTCACCCCATTTATTCTCATTAATGGAAGCCCAGATGCTTCCAGGAGGAATCATGAGGCAAAAAACCCCAGTAAAACATATAATTACAGTGACATAACAAGGCCCCTCTTTCCCCAGGAACTAATTTCTCTTGCACAATGATAAAAACACTGAAATGAGGCACCTCACTAAGAAACCTGATTGGGCAAATACTGGGACAAGTTTTAATTCTGCATTTGGTTGCTCCAGCAGTTGTCACGTTGCAGAGAAAGGAAAGCCAAGCTCTGTGACTCCCACAGCATCACCAGACCAGCTCACCACTTCATTACCACCTCTCTTGCCATGTGTTTGCCATTATCCTCTTTCTTTTGTTTCCTCTTATGAAATTCTAGTTTTACACAGCTCTTGACATGGCAATAACATGGCAGGGTTGCAAAAATTCTGGCAAGGGTAAAGAAAACACTTTGTTGAGCAAATCATTTGCCCAAAGTGCCCTGAACTCTTCAGAAACACTGAACACCTTCAGGCTGGAAATGGGACCCCCCCTTCACATCAACCAGGGGGCTGGTTCACAACATTATCTTGGATCTAAATGATTTGCAGCAACAGCACAAAGGCCACAGCACTGAGGGGAACGACCACGTCCTCAGCTCTCTGCTCAATAGGTTGTTCCCTTCTCCAACAGCTATTCCAGGTTGACAAAGGCCTTGCCCACTGAGGCAGCAGCTGGATGCTGTGAAACACTTTCCCAGGTGGATGGTCTGACTGGGTTTTCATCCCACATCAGCCCATCACTCCTCTAAGCTCCATCAACGTTACCTTTCTGGTAAGAGGTACCTCTATAGGCACTGGAATGACTTCTGCCAGGAGACAGCCATAAAATGCCACCATGAACATGACTGGGTCATTGTTGGGATAAACCAGGGCTACCTGCAATGCAGAGAAATGTTTGGTTAGTTGAAATACAAGGGAAAATTGCAAAGCTCTGATCTACAGTGACCAGAAGTCAGAAAACTTGGTGTTAGTTCACATTCTACCACAGCACTTTGCACAGGGCATCTTCAAGGACTCTTTCTTCCATGGTATGGTCTGTGCACAAACTCCTCACACAACAGGTCAGCACCCCCTGGGTGCCCAAGCACATGAAGATGGACATGGAGATGGAGACACAGCCAAAACACAGAGATCTAAACCCCTGTATTTCTCTCAGAGGTACAAATGCTCTTCCTGAGATGTATTTCAAAGTCCAAAGCCAAGAAGTTGCTCACACAGGAGCCAGCAGGACTGAAAAATAACAAAAGCTTCTTTCCCAAATAGCCTGTCCCTGGGTTAAGAGTCTTGTTATTAAAAGGACAGGATTATAGTGTCTGTGGTAAGTTATCCCCCCCAAAACCCTCTTTTTACTTCAGAGGAACCAGACAGCCCCAAACTCATTACCCTATCTCCAGGTTTTAAGACGGGTTCATTTTTGGTCCCCAGTTTATTAAGCAGTGTGTAGGCCAGCTTGAGGCTTCTGCTCCACAATTTGCCTAGAACACAAAGAAGAGAGACTTGCACAACCCTAAACCAACCCAGCACACAAAAGCATATTTCAGCTCTTGGCTGCTTTTACCATCTCCAGGCACGTCCCCTGTTTCAGTCACCCTGCCTTGGCTGCAAAGCTCTGAAGAGCCAGGAAGGTATTTGCAACCACACTAAGAGCAACAATGCTGTGTTCCAACCACTTCTGCTCTCCTGGAGCAGGGCAGCAGTGGAAGCCAGGGCTCAACTCACCATACGTGAGGGTATAAACTGGTTTTCCTGTAACATCCAGTGCTGTCAGACAGGGGCATTTGGCTTGCGTGGTTCCCCAGCGCTGCAGAGCGGCTTCTAAGGCAGGAGGCCAGTTACAAACCACCCCCAGGGGCTCTCCCTTCACTGGTGTCATCTGGCGTCCCTCTGGCTTGGGCTGGTTTGGGTCAGGCTGGGGAACTGAAGAAAATCCAACAATGTTTCCAGTTCATCTTTGCCCATTTGCTACCAGACAGTTAAGCTGGAAAGATGCACCGAAACCAAAACGCTTCTCCTCATCGCCTTAAGTTTAACAACCCCCACATTCCCAGGAAGCCCAGCACAAAACAAATCATCACCAACACACTCTTCTCCTCATGTGCTGTTAACAGGTATTCAGTGTGACAGTGAGGAAAGTGACCCAGAATTGGAGAAAAAACAAAAAGAAGCAAGCTTAGAAAATAAAGTTGTGGCAAAATGACCAGCGAAGACAATTCCTCTTGGGAAACTGATGCCTGAGCGAATGAGGGGGTTGTAAAAGTCTATTTAAATTTCTGTGTTAGTAAGTTTTAGTTACTGTAAGAATTTTATTGTTGAGGGGGGCACCCAAAGCTCAGCATTCAATGACTCCAATGGTTCCCATCAAGACTATTCAAGGCCACTCTGGCTGCAAAGAGCAAACCAGAGGACACTGTGAAAGCAAAGACAGGATCAGCCCAGTCTGAGGGCTTGTAACAAGTGATCATCAAACCCATTCTTTGGTGCTATTACCTTCCACAATCTCTTCAAAATCATCCACAAAGAACTCTTTCAGGGGTGGTCTTTTAGGTCTTTTCAAGGTGTTAAGCAACTGCTGAATTTTCGTGGAGACTCTACTACTCACAGGAACACCTGGAGGGAAAGATTTTGTCTAATAAAAGTGTTCATCCTGCCTATCAACATTTACATCTTACCTCCTTCCACCACAGGACACTTTTCCTGGTGCACCCATTCATTCAACTACTGGCTTCCATTACTAAAGGTTGGGCCAGGTTGACATTAGCTTTTATATCAGTTCTGCATTAACCCCGAGGTCAGAAAGTGCTGGTAACAAAAATTGAGACTTAAGGTATTTACTCCCTTCCAAAGCCTGATTTCCACCTGTCTGTGGCACTGATCCCCCTGCAGAGCTGGGCAGCAGGGAGCAGCTGCAGTGCTGCCAGCAGAGGGAGGGCACAGACCAGAGGCTAACTTAGGTCCCCTCTGCTCAAAGCTTTATGCCAACCAGCTTGGAGGATTATCAGCTTCAGGGGAGCTAAAATACAGCCAAGAGTTACATGATTCCATTCACCTTCCCTTTCCTTTTGGGGATTCTAGCACAAAAGCTTTTAGAAACAACTAGCCCACCTATGCCTTTGTCATTTTTTTTTTTCTTACAAAGTGGTAGAGAAGGGAAAAGCCAATTACCTTCCCCAGGATTTACTCCAGTTGAGTACACAGCAGGTAACTGGCTGCCACGTGGGAATGTTTTACTGCCAGTGTCAGAACTGCAGCACAGGGAGGTGTTAATGCCACAACCAGGGCAAATGTGAGAAGTGGTTGAATCATGGAATGGACTGGGTTGGAAGGGACCTTAAAGACCATCTAGATCCAGCCCACTGCATGGGGAGGAACACCTCCCACCAGCCCAGGCTGCTCCAAGCCCCATCCAACCTGCCCTTCAACACTGCCAGGGATGGGGCAGCCACAGCTGCCCTGGGCAACCTGGGCCAGGGTCTCACCACCCTCACAGGAAAGAATTTCTTCCTAATGTCCAACCCAAATCTCCCCTCTTCCAATTTTAATCCATCCCCCTTGTCCTCTCACTACATGCTCTTGTAAAGTCTGTCCCCAGCTTCCCTGCAGGCCCCTTCAGGTTCTGGAAGGCCACCATAAAAGGTCTCCCTGGAGATTTCATTGCATTGTCTTAACTGGAGCTGGGGAGAATCAATCCTGTGAGTTAGGTCCATCCTTCAAGGCCAGCCTAACCCCTGGCAGCTCTGCAGGGCTCCATACCATCAGCAGTATCCATGAGGCTGGAGCGATTGGATCCCTTGTGCATTCCCTTCACAATCCCTGAAGGAGGAAGGTCAATCGCTGCGGGGCGCGTGGAGGAAGAGGAGGAGGAGGAGGTAGTTGCTGTGACATCTGGGGGAACTGAGAAACTTTCTAAAAAGGGGGAGAAAAACCGAGATGGCAGTTAACTCCTAGCACCAGGGGGAACAAGCAAAGTGTTAGTTACCTGTTACCAACAATCTTAAGAATTTTAATGGGTTGGACGCACGGGAGCTCTTATTAATGCTAAACACACCACTTTTAATACTAAGCTGCTTTAGGAGGTGCACATTATCTGCTCTGGAAAACAAAAAAAAAACAAAGGCACAAGGTGAGTGGCTTTGCCCACGTCAGGAAACTGCTTCACCAAAACTGAATTCCCATTCTCAGTTTCTAACCTTCAGATCAAGCTCAATCTCTTGACACTCAGTACTGAAAAAAACAAAACAACAACAAAAACCAACCAAACAATAAATAAATAACAGAGTTTGAGATTCACGTGAGCTCTGAAATATTCAAAGCTCCAGAACAAAACCCCACATCACCTATGCAGTCACTTCTCTTGCTAGAATTATACTATTGGGCTTTTTTGTCAGCAAGGGCTTTTCTAAAACAAAACACGGGGCAGGCTGTTGACTAAAGCAGATCAGCAAAAAATCATGTTGGGTTTAAACTTCTTCCAGTTGGGTGGCTAAACAGCATGAGCCTGTCCAGCAGCTAAATAATAAACTTAAAATCTAATGAACAGAGGCAGCTGGGTCTTACTTTTGCTTTAAGTTGCAAGACACTGTCCAGCTTCTCAGATGCGTTTGTAAGATTCAAAACCGCAGGTGACTCTGCAGTAATTCCCTCAACTTCCTCTTAAATAAGCAAGTTTTGCTTACATGGGATTTCTTTGTACAACACAGTAGGTTCAGTCACCTGACAGGGCAAGGATATTCTGTTCTAGCTTAACAGAACCAGCAGCTGTTGCTTATGAGGGAAAAATCCCACCACTTTGGTTGGCACAGAGAGTTTGGAGGAGTCAGATCCTGAGCAATTCCCGCTGAAAGGTTCTGTGGTTGATTCTCTGTGTCCCCTTTCCCAAGGGGTAAACAGATCCCATTTCTTCATACCTTTGGTGGCCAGGAATATTCCTCATGTATTGAGCTTCTAAGATCACTAGGAAGGACCTAGATTTTCTCACAACTCCAAACATTTGGAGGACTTTGTATTGCTCTCTCCAAAGGGATTTACAAAACTGTGTATTTGAGGGTTCCTATCCATTTAAATTGGTGTTAACACAGGATGAATGTGGCATCTACATGGCAAATTTCATTCCAACAAAGATTTGAAACGTCTGTTTTTGCATAAAATCCTGATTATATTAGATAGCAGTTATTCTGTAGGTAAAAACCTGCATTACCTTAATTCATTACAAAAGGTAACGTGGCTTTCTGTATGTTCCAATTAAAACCAGCCTCTCTGCTTCAAAGAGACATTAATTATATTGACTACATTTTTATGGGCAATTTCCCCAGTTTTCCATTTCAGGGACCAAATTGCATCCCAGCAAACAAACAAAAATCACAGCAATTAAAAAAAAAAAAAAAAAGTAGTGAAACATTAAAACCACCAGCACTTTTATGCACTGCTTGCCCCAAACCAGTTAAGCAAAAGCAGAGAGCACACAAAATACAGACATCTCCTAAGATGCAGTAAAATCCTTAACAGCAGATCAAAAAAGACAAACATACACAGAGCAAAAACAAACTTGGCAATTTCATACAGAAGCATCAGCAGCAAGGAGCACCTCAGAGCCTCAAAAAACTGAGCCTGGGGTATCCAGATCTGTAGGTTTTGCTCCGTCTTCTCAACACCTGGATGCTCTGATTCTTTCTCAGACCAGTCATGAGAGGATCTGTGCTAAATCTTCACTCTGCTCAAACCAGGTTTTGGATGACATGCTCATACATGGCTGGTTTTGGCTCTCTCTCTTTTATCTAACACAAACAATAAACCATCAGGGCTTACAGCAAAATGAGGATGTTAAACCACAGCATTTCCACCCCCTCAACAGGCAGAGACACCCTATGGAATCCATCAGGACACAGATGCCACTTGCAAAGAGTAGCTGTGTAGACACAGGAGCTCCAAACAGCTGTAGACACACGAACACAAGACACAGAGAGTTGTGCCTCCTGCCCCTGTCGATGCTGCATCACACCCTGGAGTCCCTTCTACTGCAATAAACTCCTGCTCCCCGCTTCCCCTTTTCCAACCAGCTCAATGCTCTGCAGGTCTTTAAGGAAAACAAACAGCAAAAATCACAAGGGTGCAACTCCAACAAGTCCTAGCAAGTTCCATCAAAGCCACCTGAACTCTTGGTCCAAATTTCCCTTATGCCATGGACACCTCCAGCTTTATTAACACAGTCTGAACTCAAAGCAGTTTTTCTGTTCGTACCCATCTCCTACCTATTCGAGTATTGGCAAATACATCAGCTAGTGACCCACTGGTCCCTTTGCCTTCTCCATGGGAAAGTGTAGAAGATGCTGATGAAGATGTGGATGACCCCTGAATAGATCGGTTGATCCAAGACTCAGCATTCTGTAAGCTCTGATGCAATGCAGCAGAAAGAGCAGCTTGGCGCCTTAGCGACCCCTCGTCCTCGGATGCGGAAGACGTGTCTGTGTGGAAGCAGAAAAGAAAATCTAGCTGCTTAGGGAAAAGCACATTGCACTGAACATGCTCTCCTTCCAGCTCACACATCAACAGCACAGGCTCTCTCCACAGGCTGTGTCAAACCAGGTTACATTGGCCACACCAGAAGGTAAAGCAGCAGACACCTCCAACGCGGACACATTTACCCCGGGCGTTTTGCCCCTGTTTAAAGCAGACACAAGAGTCACCTCCTCAGACAAGGATCCTTCCCCTGGGTTCTCCAAGCTTATTGACTTATCTCTCCTTACTTTTCCATTCATATTCTAGGTATCAGATGCTAACTTGGGTCATTCTGGAAGGGAAAGTGAAGGGTCAGTATTGGGGTTGGAAGGGAGAACTCCCAGGAACAAGGGAGAACTCCCAGGAACAAGGGAGAACTCCCAGGAACAAGGGAGAACTCCCAGGAACAAGGGAGAACTCCCAGGAACAAGGGAGAACTCCCAGGAACAAGGGAGAACTCCCAGGAACAAGGGAGAACTCCCAGGAACAAGGGAGAACTCCCAGGAACAAGGGAGAACTCCCAGGAACAAGGGAGAACTCCCAGGAACAAGGGAGAACTCCCAGGAACAAGGGAGAACTCCCAGGAACAAGGGAGAACTCCCAGGAACAAGGGAGAACTCCCAGGAACAAGGGAGAACTCCCAGGAACAAGGGAGAACTCCCAGGAACAAGGGAGAACTCCCAGGAACAAGGGAGAAGCCAGGCTCTGGGGACAGACCTGCTGAGGCCACAGGCAGAAAGTGCTTTTGTCTGGTATCTAAGTGGGTGCCTTTCAATTGCAGAAAATGAACAAAAAACCAAACAATCCCCAAAAACAAAACCCAAGGGAAAGCTACAAGGAACTGCATCCCGTGTTCCTGAGAGACACCTTGTCTATCCTAAAGCTGTGAACTAATGGCTTATTCATCATGAAGAGAGCACTCACTGCTTGAGAGCTGAGGTCGTGCAGAGCTACACAGAAACATTGTTAGGCCTGTAACGTGTGTGTCTTCTTCAAAGTGATTGCCTGCCTGTACTCTAGCTTCAATCAAACTATTAAATCATGTTCTACCTACTTGCCAAAGGAGGATGCAGTTACCAACTGGAGAAAAAGCCTGATTCCAGGCACACTGTAAGTGCTGACCTTTACTTGTGTAGTGCCCACAGCTCAGGATGTGCTGCAGTCCTGGATGAGTTAGTGGAAAGCTGAGACCCAAGCAGACACCAAGAACATGCACTAGCCCCCAGGAGAAAGGAAACAAAAAGAAGAAGTATGAAGAAAAAGGAGGTAAAAGAGGAAGTGTGAGTGAGGTGGCCTAGCAGAGCAGTTCCAGAGAGAGAGATGAATTCACAATGAGATATGAATTCATAATATTCAGATGACTTCATCAATCCCAATGACTGTGATGCTTCTGCACAATGAGAGACAACATAAAAGTCACTGCCAAAAATGACACACACTCATTTGGAAGCCAGTGCATACAGCTGCTTGAAAACAGAGAGGTTCATTAGTACCTGCTGCACATGCACAACAGACACCACGTTATCTGAGGTATTTGCTGCAGCCATTACATGGGAGGGGTTAGGAAGGAAAAGTCCTGCAAGTCCTGGAATCCCAGAGGACTCCTCCAAGGTCCTTGCCCAGAAGTGTGCACTGCTGCCAATCCTCTTCCTGTACATTGAGTATTAAACCTTAACAGAATCAAAATGTCAACTATGCAACCGAAATAGGTGTGAGGGAAGCCAAAGGAGAAGCCTCAGTTCAGAAAGCCAGCTCATCTCTTGCCAGCTGATTCTTTAGAAGCCTCCAGAAGTCGTTCCCACAGCCCTAACAGCAACTCCATGAAAACACGCAGCTCAAACAGAGCAGGAAAGCTACAGGAGTCACAGACTCCCCAGGGACGTGCTGAGGAGCTGAATGTTTTGACAATTGCAGCCTTTTGGTGGGGCAATTCTTACTCATGCCTACCTTAACATCCACACAGACACACAGATCCTAACCTGGGGGGGTGCAGGCATCAGCTGGAGACTGCACAAAGGTGGAGCGCCTCTTGGTTGGCATGGGCAGGGCCATCTTCTGCTCCTTGTGCTTGGCCAGTGCTGCCTGAACTGCTTCCGTGTGGATATCTGCAACGTGGAAGTTCAGACGCTCAGGTTTGCAACAGCAGAGGAGGAAGAAAACCACACCAGGCTTTCATCTGAGCAGCTCTTGCTGTGTTCATGCAACCCCCTCCTTCAAAGTGCCTCCCCAAACAACTGCGTTTTGCCACCTCACGAGTAACGTTTCCTTGCGTTGGTTTTTTGTTTGTTTGGTTTGTGTGGGGTTTTTTTAAACAGGGAAACTGACTGAGGTTTCTAAACTTAGCAAGCTAATAGCAGGGACAGGTTTTAGTCTGGAATCTTCCGGATTAGTCAGATTCTTGTTCTTCATATCAATTACAGAACTACCTAGAAAGGTTGGAACAGATGATCCTTGAGGTCTCCTCCAACCTGGGATGCTATGATTGTTTCTCTAGCAACTTTTATAGACACCCCAACCCCACCAGACTGTTCCCCTCAGCCAAAGATTATGCCAAAATATATTTGTGCAGGACATAAAAGGTGCACAGGAGGCAGCAGAGTGTGCAGCCCCAGGTGCAACTCTGGCCCATCAGCTGAGAAATTTGGAGCCAGTCGCCTGATTGAGGAAAAACCTCCTGTTCAAAACCCTGAATGGATGCAGATTTCATGGAAATCTTGAAAGTTACTAACTGCAGCTGTAAATACATGCTGATTAGTAACTGGAACAGGCTAGGCCATGAAGCTTCCATCCCTCTGCAAACATCCACAACTCCTTAAAGGAAGGCACATCTCTGGTGATGAGAAGACAACTTACTAAAAAGATCACAATGAGAAGGGAGAGCTCATCTGCATTAATTTCTCAGCTGAATGTGTTTTAATGATGCTTTTCCAAAAATGAGGAAACTAGGCTCTTCTAAGGCTTTCTGAAACTATGGCAGATGAGAGCAGAGTTCCTGGAGAAAGTGTATTTCATAGACTTTATCTGCCCCTGTTGAAAAGACAACTTAAATCTTGTGAATGCAAAATGAGAAATAAAACCAGGTGGAATAAAAAAATAGGTGCCAGCACCTTCTCCTTAAGTGGAAAAGGGACTCAGCAGGGTGCTTGTCAGCCATTCCTGCTGCTCTTGGAAGTGCTCTGGAAGCACAGATGGAGAAAGCCAGCTCTCCTTCCCCACGCTGCTCGAGCAGAGAGTCACAGCAATCACCAATTCCAGGAACAAACTAGTACCTGTCACTTCACTCAATCTGAGTACCTACAGACACAGTTAAAATGAGCTTTCCATTCTTGTGAGCAACTCACACTGAATAGTTCCATGCAAGCCAGAAAATCAAGGTGGCAAGAAGTGATTTGCTTTTTCTACTTGGCATTCTTTCTGCCTCAGCAGCTGCAGTCCTACAACTCTGAGGTTTCTTTACAAAGAACCACCAAGGCAGGACTGCCCATCAGTGGAGGAATAAAAAGCTTGATTCCTTGAGAGGAGTCAGCATGTTCTTCCTCATGAATAGCCACCCCAGGTGGACTCTTGCCCCTGCCCTTACCAGATCGATAGCGTTCATCTCTGGCTCCCCCTGAGCGAGCTCGGTGAAATTTGGATGAGGATGATGATGATGCTGCTGCTGCTGAGGCTGGAGCTGCAGATGGAACAGGCATCTGAGTTCTGGATTCCTTCTGTAATGCTGGATCAGCCCCTGGAAAACAGTCCACAATTCTCTGAGAGCAGGAAATAAAAGTAGCACTTTTAGAACTGTACTGTTCTCTTTTACCACGTAATTAGAGGATTTCCCCTTTATTTTTTGAGGTGAAGTGGATCTCATTAGTATCTCAACACATCTGTCCAATTATACCTTAATCAGCTAAGATATACCTGCCCCTTCTTTGACCTTAATCTTCAGAATTTTTTCCAGCTTCTCTCTTTGGAAGGGGCTGTTGGCACCTGAAAAGAGCCTACAGCAAATCTGCAGCAGGTGACACAAGAAACAATTCCAGGTAATTTAAGTCATAAAGGGAGATGAAGTCACTTTAAAGAATTCATTGCAAAATACAAAAGAGCAAAGGTGATAAATTCAGATGAACCCTGATCAATTAAAAAGGAGACCAGGCAGCCAAGTCCTACACTTCCACACTCAACAGGGCCCTGTGCACTGAACCTCAATGTTCTGTGGTTTCACTGTGCCTGGTTCACTCCCCATTTTGCCATTTTCCAGTGGGAAAACCCTGCTCTGTACCCTCATTATTACATTCAGACAGTTTCACTTCTGGTAAAGCAATATCAGTAAACTGCTTTTAGAGATCCCAGGCATTTATAGCAGTCTGCTTGGAGACATCAATCCTGCAGGCACAGCAAGGACAGGGGCCTGACTGATGCAGGAGGTCATTATCCTCAGTTGAGCTGTGAAGAAGATCAAGCCCATAGAAAAACATGATCAAACTGGGTTCATTACTGAGTGTTCCAGTGACCAGTGTGTGTTATTGACAGGAAAACCAATAATGCACCCAGGGCAAGAGCCTCTGCTGCTCACATTAATTACCAAACCCAACAGACCTCTAGTTGTCCAGGTTCTGGCTCCTTTCAGCCTGGCAAGAAGATAGTGGCTTTATCACCCTGGAAAAGTTTGGGTTTTTTCCCATGAATACAGGGAGCTAAACAGATGATCTGATGAGAAATGGTAATTTTACACAATTCAGCAAGGGACAGGAGGAATTGTTGCTGCTGGAGTTTCAATTCTAAACCAAATCTGTGCCTCAGTGGGAACTTCTTAAAAACCAAAGGTCATGTAGCTGCAATTACCTCTGGGTTTGTCACCTGAAGTCATGCAAAAGGAAGGGCAATCGTGTCATCTAAATATGCACAGCTTGTGAATTCTCACAAACTACCAAAGGATTAGAGAAATGAAGAGGAAACCACAACTGCTGGAGCCCAGTTCCAGTTATACCACTTTCTGAGTGTGTGGTTGTAGGTAAACAACTTAGGGCAAGTGCCTGGAGCTCAGGGAACTCACAATACCAGCAAATCACACCCAACTAGTTGCAGAAATCTTCAACTATCTTCAATACCTTCCAACATCCTAACGAGCAGAATATTAATTGAGTGTTACAGCAAAGAAACTATCTACTTAGCCCAGCATTATATACTTTGGAAAAAATTCAAGAGTACAGGGACACTGTGCTCCTGGAGAAGCTCCCTTAGCCCCTCACGTTACTGCTTGGCCTGGGAACCTTTTCAAAACTTTTCACCTCTTAGTCCATTTTTTAGCAGTTCCATTTGCACTATCAGCATTCAGGGGAGGCAAAGCACCCAGCTTAGGTATTAATGATTCTTTACACTGTCATGGCAAAAAATGAGACCTTTTCTTTCTAGTTAAAAGGAACATACCTTGCTAGCTAGAAATTTTCAAACCATATTAAGGGGACAAAGAACCACTCCCTATTTTCACTGGTATTGTTTGGGTGTCACAACAGACACCACAGAGTTCAGCACAAGAAGTAGAGTGGAAAAAGAAGAGAGACTTCTGGGGTTCAGCTGCAGGGCCTGGTAATGGGAAGACCTGGACTCCAGAGCAAGATTTGCAATTTGAAATCTCAGTTTACCCACACCCAAATGAATGAGTGTTTGTGTCCCCTTCCTGCCACTCTCAAACACATTTCATTGATCACTCATTTAACACCTTTGTAGCATCTATTTGCCTTAGTCAGAAACAAGATTGTTTAATTTGATCCAAAGACAACTTCACAGACTGAGATCATTTCAGTATTTATGAATTCAAGTACCCACTAGATGTCAGCAGCAGATTTAACACTATTTTGAATGAATTATTAAATTCATACTCAGCTCTCTCTTACAAGTCTTGCAAAAGCATCTCATCTGCTCTGCAGGGCATCACAAGGCAAACAAGATATTCCATCTACAAAGGGATCAAACGTGTCTGTAAGTGACATGACACACCAAGAGCAAGCTCCTTCTTTAACTATTTTGCTATGACATAATAACACGTTGCAGCCGCCCAACAAAGCAGCCGAGCACGGCTGAGGAACAAAGTGTGTGGCTGCAGTAATTCAGCAATGGTTACACAACAAAGCAGCACAAGTGAGCTGAGCCTGGCAGGTGACTGGTGTCTTCTTTAGCATTCCCCTTAGAACAATCCTGCCAGAGCTGCAGCTTCTGCTGCCAGGATCTGAACCTACAGAGGCATGAAAAATAAATTCCTTCAGATTCCCTTGCAAAGGATGCTGTGGGTTTTTTAACTGCCATGGTTTTTAAGCAGAATTGACTGCTTTGTGATCCCTGCATTTTGTTGAAGGAGGAGGTTCAATGACTTAAGAGATTCAGAGAATTTTCCCATGGAAAGATGTTTAGATTTAAAAGATCATTATAAGCATCATGTATGATCAACAGGGATAAATGTTTGCATTAATAACAAGGACAGCAAGTGCTAGATTCCTCTGAGAGAAGAAAAGCAGCAGGCAAACCTGTTATTCTGCTCCTTTGCATACAGAATTGGACTGGTTATTCCTTATAACAAGATGGGTTTTTTTTTCAAGCTGTATGACTGTAAAATTCACATAGAGAGGGTTTGCAGGTCAGCCTGGACTGCACTCCCAGGGGAGAGGGGCCTGCCCTGCTCAGAGCAGGCAGGGCAGCACCAGCTGGGAGTCAATCTTGCTCCCTCCCAAGCTGGGAACTCACCAAATTGAGGAGGTTCAAAACTGAGGAGTCATTAGCTGGATGGATCCTAATTCTGCCCTGTACAGGAAGGAAGGATTCAGGTGCTGCATTGATTTAATCCTGAATATTACTCCACAGATGGAGACATTTCTTTCCAAGAGTCAAGTAAGAAGCTTTATTTGCAGTTGTGATGCCCCTCAGTCTGAATTGGGAAGAAAATCATTCCCCATTTGTGGCAGCTTCAAGTCAGATCCTGCTAAGGGGTGACAGTCTCCAAACAACCCTGAGCTGGAGCACGTGTGTGATGTACAGGTTTAGACAAAGCTGTTTTATCACTGGTTACTACTCCCCATTAGTTCCCATTTGAAATAATGTGATGCTGAAAGGCAGGAAAAAAACAGACAAAACCACCCCAAACCCTTGCAGAACTTGACAGTGGAGTTCACCCTGCAGGTTAATGGCAGCCCACACACAGGGTGGCAGGAAGGACTCTTCTCAGACAGGAAATATATGACAACCCCCCCTTGGGAAGCAAAGCAGCAGCACTTCTGTTCCAAAGTACCATGATTGCCAAAGAAATGAAGCACTGAAGTAACAGAATCTGAGATGTTTCCATCTTGAGCTGTACATGGATCACATGTGAATGTGATGTGATGACTCCTGTCTTCCAACACCTTTCCCTAAGGTATTGGAATGTAAAACCCACCAGATCTCATTCATCTTCCTCTTTCAACATAAGTATTCCAAGATTCTCTTTGCTTATTTAAAATTTTCATTTCTTTCTTTCTTTTTTTTTACCATCATGAGACTAGAGAACAGGAGCAAGAGCACTCCAGCAGTTAGGAAAAAAAGGTTCTGACAGTGAATCAGTGCTTAATGAATATAATTTCCTTTACACATTAGCAGAGGAACCAAATGCATTATCTTAAATAGCAAGAAAAGGTTCTCTGCCAACAGGCTGTGTTCAAGGGCTGCTAATTTTGGCAGAAGGCATCCCTGCCTCTGCATTGTTCCAGCTGAGAAGTTGTAAATGCTTTTCCAGATTTGCAGCAACTACTATGGACAGGAGCTCTCTCTCTGTGCAGAAATTTGCCTCTGGTCTGCAGCAAAAGCTTCAGGAGGTGGGGAGTTCCTATATCATCCCCCCAGCAGCAGAGCAAAGCCTTTCTGTGCAGCTGCCAGCAGGGAACAGAGGAGCAACAACTCTGGTATCAGACTCAGCTCCACCACCTGGGTACCTTCCGTTTACAAAACTGGATGTTGCACCAGGAAAACATGTATCTTTAGGTAATTAGCATTGTTGCCTTAACTCTAAAATAATGAGGCACACTCCCAGGGGCAATGTGAACAGAGCACAGATTTAGCAATAAGAATCTCCCAAATCCTAGAGCTGGCATGTCCTGACATGTCACCATCCCTCCCCACGTCTCAGCTCAGTGAAATGGAGCCAACCCAGGAGCCAGCACCAGGAAGCTGCTGGGACAAAAATGCAATGCACTAAATGCTAGGCTTAAGGATTTTGCTGTTGTTGTTGTCATCTTCTGCTCGTTAACAAGGTGACCTGATTCTGAATTCCTCAGGCATGACCTCAACAGGATTCTGCCAACAGGAGATTCTCAGATACAGGGGCAGCTGGACACCAGGTATACGAAAAGCTGGAGGGCTGACGCAGAAGAGCAGTCAAACTGCTGCCCTAATTGGTGACCTCCTCTCAGCCCCTGTCTCTTCCTGAACTTCAGCTCACTCTGCAGTTTCAAAAGCACAATTAAAACAGCAGGGCCACAGACAGTCCTGTGAAACACTTTCTTCCTCCTCGTGAAACTAACACTGTCTGAAACAAACCAAAGGTGAGCACGGTGGGAGGCACGAGGGGCACCAGCTGAGGTGTCAGATGAAAAGCAACTTGAAGAAGCTGCACCACACCTGGGGACAAAAGCAGGTCTGGAAGAAGGCACCTGAACCTAGGAAGGGAATCCATGATTCCTTCTGAGGCTCAAGATCTTCACCAGTACACACCTGGGACTGGGAGACTGTGAAACCTGCTAAACAAATATCTGTTTATAAAGCGCATGAAGAGGGGTCAGTCAGGTGTGTCAGTTTTTGGCCTTAAAGATATTTGATATAAAAGTAGCAACCAACGTTCAGAGATTCCTACCACATCTCAGTTCAGGGAGGCACTTCGCAGAACTCAGAGAGCTGTTTGTAATAAAATCTCAAATGTGAAGGCTAAAAACCCATTTCTTCTTGCCTTGCTACCCTCAGCATGTTCTAGCTGGAGCAGAACACACTATTCTTTTGTGTACAAAGCACCCACTCTGCCAACACCTCTCAGATAAGAGGAGGAGCAGCAGCTTTTGTTGAACACACAAGGAAAGGAGAGTTTGGGACAGCAAAGGAAGCAGAGCAGGAATGCAGCAAGTGTTCTGGAGTGGCAGAGTCCAGAAGTGACCACAGGAGAGGGGCAGAGGCCTCTCATGCTCCACAAACAACTGCCTGAAGTGAACTGCTGTGATTTCAACAGAAAAAGCCCTACACCCCCCTTCCCCAGCAGATCTGGTGCTGACAGTCAATAAATGCACTTTTGGCCTTCACTCTTTACAAATTTTTTTGGCAGTAGTTCAGTCTCAGTAAATTACAGTAAGTCCAGTCATGACTGCCTGTCATGCCCATTCACTCCCCAGACACATCAGGTTTTAATGGTTAAGCATCTCAGTGTATCAGCAGTGCAATTATTTTGGGTAAGCATCCCCACAATAATTGTCAGGCATACTTTCAGCATGTCCTTCAGATTACAACGATATATAATTATCCTCCATACAATCAGCTCTACTGCTAAGGATCTCTGAACCAAAAGAAACAGATGTAAACGAAGAGCCTGAATTCAGCTACTCTGGTAAAACAAACCAAGCAATTCCAAGAATTAATGTTTCTCCAACAAGGAATTAAGATGGCTGCAGGAAGGATGCAGGACAGACTCTGCAGTTAAGCCATTTTTAAGAAGGTTTAAAGAATGATTCCTGAGGAACACACACTACAAGTGATTCAAAGCCCCTGAGTTCTCAGCTGACAAGAGAGTAGGACACGATGTGTTATGTATATTGGAGATAAAGAAAGGGCACACAAAGTGTTGAATTACACAGAGACCCACCAACCAGCTCTGGAACTACCAGGAATCCCTGGAGTTCGGTACAAACAAGGGAACTAGAAGGCAAAATGTTGCCCACAACTTCATGGCATCCATGTGACCTCCAAAGTGTAATTGTTAGATAGCTAAGGAGACACACACGAAACAGAACAGTTCAGAGTTGGCAAAGGAAACCTCAG